>NC_054535.1:38769235-39069235 GCF_017654505.1 Polyodon spathula
GTGAATCCTATTGTATAGCTGTGCACAGTTCTTACCCAAACTGCACAAGACACAGACATAAGGGGGTTCATTGTCATTCCAAAACATGTCAGAGTGAAGGTCGAGTTTCTTTTGTGTAAACCATTGAAAAGATCCTTGTTGAAGAAGTTTTACTCAAATTTTATGATTGAGTGTAAAAGACAGAGAGGAAGAGTACCTCAGCAAAGTACATCTTTTTATCAGTTTCATACTCTGTATAACACAGTGGTATGAGTCAGTGTCATATTGCTTCTCTGCAATTTTTTTTCTGACACAGCTCCAATCTAATAACCTTACCTTAAAATAAAGCAAGTGAACAAAGAGGGAAAAAAACAGAGGAGCACTTTTTACATTCTACAGCAGCTTTGGATGCCCTTGAGTGTGGGAGCCATAAATCTCTTGGATGAAGCAAAATAAGACTGAAGATTTGATCTCTTTTTCATTCCTTCCCATCTTTCAAAAAGGTAAATGATCCAGATGGCATTAGAGCTGAACAAAATGACTTTCCTTTGTGATCTGCATATTGACAGATTCATCAGAACCAAAGTTAAAACTCATTTGTGCTTCTATGAGTTTTCAATACAAAAAGACAATCTGAATACTGGTTCAAGTGTGTCCTCTTTTTTTCTCGTTCTGATTCAATTTAACATACAGTATGTGCTGTGAATTAAACTTCCAAGATTTCATTAGGTAGCATTGCTTTTGTCGCTTGAAGAACTTGTGACTTGAACATTTTGGATTAAAAACCCCAGGAATTGTAATAAATGCTTATTAAACACATAGCATTTAAAGACTATATTCATACACCAGGGTGTGATTCTGGGTGTCACTGCACTTACATGTATGGGATGCCTTGCTGACTGAAAGATGTATTTGTCAAGAGCTGACTGATTCGGTCTCTTTTGAAGAATACTAAGATATTTGGTAAACAAGGGGCCTCAGGAGGGGTTCATGGTCAATAAATATCCCACCCCTAATCGTTCTCTATTTCTAGAAAATTTATTTATGAGGAATTACTGCACTTGCAAGTTGGTCTTTTGACTTAATAAATAAACAAATAAATAAATAAATAAATAAATAATACTAATAATAATAATAACAATAATAATAATAATGAGACAATGAGATAATGATCTATTCAATGATACCAAAGGGATGTTGTCCCTTTTTAGTCAACTACAGCAATGACCCATACCTTAGTAGCACAAGGTAATTCAGGCATTTTGTGATGACACTGATTTTGTTTTACGGAGAAGCATTTGTTACTCTCCTTATGTGAGACTTAACTACTTTTCATGCATAGCAATATTAATACAATTGTAGTGCAGTGACTGTGATCATTAAACTGATCATAACGAGTACTGATGGAATACAAAGGCAAGTATCACAGTCTGTTCAACAAAGTCTTTCATAATGTTCATTGACAAATTATGTATTTTCTTCTTTGTGCTTAATTTAAACTCAATGTTGATCCTTATTGCATTTTTTCAAAGTTTCTGCAGAGATGAGAGCAGCCTAATCCTTCAGTGATCTTTAAATAAAATGTGAGATTTCAGGCAAACTATACATCTTGAAGCAGACACAGCAATTTAAACAGCAATCTTTAGGCATATATATCATCTTGTAATGGTACATTAATCATAGTGCTTAAAACCACAGCTTGTGACCACAGTTTTTCCCAATGGCGTTGATTACATCTCAGGAACGTTCATTTTAATACCTACATTGAAAATGCATCAAAGGCGCATCTATTTAGAGAATCTTTTGTTGTGTAAGAATACCCTTCCTGAAAAAAAAGAAAAACACATTCTTTGACTATCAGGCACACCATAAAAGTTAACTGTGTAGGTGTTAAAATCAATCAGTGGAACATGAAGGTATAATAGCCCATTTATTGTGGTCCAAAAAGGTTTTTGCATCAAATTCTCATTCAGTGTAATTGCTACCTCTAAATAGTGAAAACCCTAACAAACTGGGTAAATGCTGCTCTTGAGAGAGTCAGATCTACAATGGACACAAACCATTAATCGTCTCCATTTCTTTCTACAGTGCGTACGGTTAAAGTAACTAAATCCTGCACATTTATTTGTGAACCGTTTGCAGTTTTGCCTTTCACTGCTTGCAGCTGAGTAGCCATTTACTGCAATAGGAAAACAATTTAACCGTGTGCACCTGGAGAATGTAATATTCAAGGAGTGCAGTAGAGCTTTATATTTAACAAATGTCACAAAAATAATCTATCACAGTGATCAAAACCATAAGTAGTTATTTTATTTGCTATAAGGACTCTGTAGTATTGCCATAGGCACGGGGGAGCACGCATTTTCCAAACAATGTTTTACTCCTGCATCCACGTCTAAATAATTGAGTATTTTCAAAAGATTAGTATATTAACCCGAGCTGTTTGGAAACCAATGAGTTGATTCACGTGGAACCCTCTATAATAACAAGGGACACTAGTGGAAAAACAGTAAGTTAATGACACCCAATTTGTTTTGGATTATGAATATTATTTACCGTTAGGAGATGATTTTCCACTATATTGGGTAATTTAGCGACGGTCCCTTATACAGCATGTTCATGCACTGTATGTGGTACAGTAGCAGCTCTTGCTCTGGTACTGTTTTACTGTAAAGCCTAGCATATATATATATATATATATATATATATATATATATATATATATATATATATATATATATATATATACATAGTATGTCACTATACTTTTTCCACTTAAACACTTATTACAAATATACAAATTTGACGGTTTTCGCTTTTAAATTACTCTACGTGTAAAAAGATACGCGGTTGTCAGTTCTTGACTTTTACTAAATATACAGCATTTAAAAGGCAGAATCGCAAAACAAAACAAAACAAAAAGTTATACCTCTACCTAGAACCACCAGACACTGTCACATTGACAGTTATATATACACAACAATAGCATTTCGCTTATACAGTATTTTTAGGCTTCCTAGTTTTTTTTTTTTTTTTTTTTTTTTTTTTCCCGTCTGGACAGTGGTTGCGAATGCGATGTATTGTATTGATTATTTCCATGCCACCTGGTCTAAAATATCACTTCCATTCCTCGTCTTGTAGGTGGATGGTAAGTTCACGTGTTTTATAGTACACTGCAGCCATCAACTTATTTGTTCTATACAATGAAACGCCGTTCATGTGTTTCACAATGTGGATCATGTACATACCAATTGCAAGAAATGCACAGGTAATAATAACTAGGAGTTGGCTAACTGTACTGTTGCAACTAGCCGAAGAATCAATTTATTATATATATATATATATATATATGTGTGTGTGTGTGTGTGTGTGTGTGTGTGTGTGTGTGTGTGTCTCGGCTGCCTAGCCTATAGCCTATATGAGCTTTTTAGGACTGTATGGTGTATAAACCTGTTTTATTTAAAATTTCAATTAGCTATAGCATGCCTTCAGAAGCATTTTGTACTGAAGTACTATAGGCTACATAGACATCAGATTTTTTTTTTTACTATTATTATGCACAAGGCTGCAATATGTGCATTTTAGTATATAAACCCTATTATTTTCAATTGTGTGTTATTTACATAGTTTCAGTTCTGTATCATATAATATACCGGTACAAACATTCATTTCTGTTCAATTGTTTAGGCTATTAATTTTTTTTTCATCATTTTTTGCAGTTGCACTTTATGTATTATGTTCATAGCCTATATATTGATGCGTAACAAGTTTAGAGTTAATTTATTTAACAGTTGGCCAATCTACTAGTTACAACCTAAAGAGAGGTCTCATTTATACACCTCTCCCCAGTCAAAAATTAACGTAGATTACAATATTATATTAAAGTACAATAGAAACTATTTACAATATTCTGTTTTGGTGTTTTTCTATTCAATTACAGAATGCCTCGTGTCACTGTGTTCATCTGCATGGGGGAGATCTTATAGTGTTGAAGTAGGCTTTGAATCCATCGTGAACTGCAAATGCCGGCATGCTTACATTTCCTCTCTGATTTGGCAATGGATTCAAAGCCCTGACTTCACTAATTTCCTCCCATAACTCCACTGATGACTTAGTTTTCATAGAAAATTATGCAGGCAGCAGGTTGTTTTGACAACTCTATCCACATTCTCAGTGGAAAGCTGGCGACGCCTCTGGTAAATTCTCCACCTGGAGATTTCCAAAAGCATTCTCGACAATGCGATGAGCATGAGAAAGTCTGTAATTAAACACCCTCTTCTCTTCATCAGTTCGGGACTGTATTCCTGGACATGGGCGCAGTATGTTGGGCTTCAATGGGAAAGCCTCATCTGCCACAAGGACATAAGGCAGTAGTTGATCTGTGCCAGGCAGTTGGGTGTCAGTGGAAAAACAGAGGGTCTTCTTCTCCATGCACTTTCCAAGCACAGAGTCGCTGAATATTCCACCATCACTATTTCTTCCATACCCTGCAATATCTACAGCAATGAATCGATACCTTGCATCCACTAATGCAAGGAGCACTGTGGAGAAAGTTCCCTTATAATTAAAATGAAGGGATCCACTCATTGTTGGTGCTTGGATGGTGACATGCATCCCATCTAGAGCACCAATGCAATTCGGAAAATTCAAAATGGTGTTGAAATCGCTTTCCACACACTTCCACATTTCTTGTTGACTCTGGCATCACCTTTGCTTGTAGTTGTTTCCACAGGGCATCATATACTTGTGCAACAATATTCCCAACAGTTGATTTTCCAACTCTGTAGCTGAAAGCTATTGTTGCCTGTTGCCAAAAATCTAAAGACAAGAGAGACAGCTTTTAATTATTTATTCTTTTTCAGCTGAAATCTGCAAAAATGTGATGGATTTGTTAAGAACAGAAAGAAGATAAGAGGGAAGAACAGTGTACAAGCTATACAAAAAAAATCAGTGCAATGGAGATATCCGAAGGAAATTGAGTTTCTTGTACCCTTTGTTAGCACTAGAGAGTAAGTGAAATACAAAGAGGTTATTTTCTTTAATTAAAAACTTAATTGCTTATACTGTCTCTCCTTAGATCATTTCTTATATCTAACTTTAAATTTGAAAATACATTTGATATTTTAGGACAACTACAAACCTCCAGGATTTGAGTGATGCTGAAGGTAGCACCATGGAGAGCACAAGAAAGAGATGTAGAAGATGAGGGGGGGCATTACTGAGGCCATTTGTTCACCAGACCCACCATGTGAACCAGATGAGCCAGCTTCCAGCCACAATTTGATTCCTTTTTTGAATATTTAGAAGAAAGAAGACAAGAGGGGAACTTTGAAAGAGAGAGGTGTCAGCAGGAAAAGAGTCCACAGGATGGCATAGAGGCATTCTTTTATAACATGGCTCAATGTGTTAATTCAATGCCTCCAAATCTCTAATGTCATGTGAAAAATGATGTTTGTCATATTATAACAGAGCCTGAATGTAATTTATATTTTAATCATGCTCAAGAAACCTCTTTACCCCACTGTTCATCTTCCCCTGTGCCCACCTCTGCACCTCAACACAATTCTTCCGTTCTCTCTTCACCAATTTGTAAATGTAATACACTATCCAGAATTAGAAAAGAGACTGCTGCAGTGTTTTGATATGACAGAGAGAGATATTGTGACAGTGCTGAGTCCCTGCCCATGTAAAGGGGAAGAGATTCAGCACTCCCACAAAAAAGCCCTCGTTTTTAACAAAAGTTAGATTTCGACAAGTTTTTTTTTTCGGTAGCAGTAGCCACTTCAAAGGAGTGGAACCCACATCTATTATATTGTATTCTATATATAAATGATCAACATATGCCCCAATTTAACCCCTGGTACTATTCTATATACATTATCCATAACCCAGTCATTTGGGGTTTTATTTTGATCAGGGTGGTGTCCCTTTAAACGTATTCTGAGCAGATTTGCTTTCTTAGTCAAACTCTAATTGCCAAAGAAAGTTGCTTCTTTTTACCGTGGTTTGAGTATACACTTCATGTCCCAGGAGAGGGTAAAAGCTGGAATAACACAAAAGTGCCCGGACGGGACATTAAACAGGGTCCTGTCATCTCAAATCTTACACTAAATGATTCCTCACAGCATATATAACAAGAACCATCTTTACAACTGCTGGCTGTGAGCACCCAGGTGAGCACCCAAGATGATGAGCAGCAGTACGCTGCCCTAGTCCAGCCTCCAACATGCCGATTTCACGAAGGCACTACTCTCTTGACAGATGTGGCATATTGTTTTTTCTCTGTGATTTTCTTTATTGCTTTTATTCAAGCTTGCAATTCAACACCTGAAATCACTCCATATCCAGTGTCCAATCAACTGTCTCACTAGTTAGGTGATTAAGTGCATATGCTTCAGTTATAGTCACTCAAGCTTGTCGTGGTCAAGGATGAATGATCGGATTAAAAAGAAACCAAAAACATTTCGTCAATGTCCATCATTTATATACCTTATTGTTTCGAAAATAAATGTGTTATAATTGTGATAAGTTTCTTTTGATGCTTGTTACATATTAATTTCATTTAAGTTATGATATTACAAAAAGGTAGGGTGCCGTGTTAAGGGTTAACACAGGATGGAAGTGCAATTACATATATGCTTCTGAACCATTCCGAGGCCATTCTGTTACCAGACTGTACTTTCAGCACCACGTGCCGAAGAAAATGTTGACTGTATGTCTGTTCCTCCGGCAAGTTTTGTCTTGGTCCGGGTGCATTGCAATTCATAAAAAAATTAAAAATTAAATGATGGTTCTTGACAGATGTTTTTAAGACGTTTAATGCGCCTCTTGTTCCAGCAACTTATATATATATATGCAAGGTGCTATCAAAATGGTTGTTGTTGTGGGAGTAATTGTTTGCGTAAAGCAAGGGTGCCCAATCCTGGTCTTGGGGGGCCGGTGTCCCTCCTGGCTTTTGTTGCAACTGTGCCCTAAATTACTTAATCAGACCAATCAAGCACTCATCAGAAGCTTAATTGGTCCAATTAATCAATGTGGTGTACGATTTGAACAAAAACCAGGAGGGAATTGGCCCTGCAGGACCAGGATTGGACAACCCTGGTGTAATGATTTGAGACGATCAAACCCCATTTAATCCCTCGTTCAGGCACTTTTGTGTCGTTCCGGCTTTTACCGACTCCTTATGTGAAACATGTACCCAATACCCCCAAATCTCTAAAATTGACTTACCTAAGGCACATAGCCAGTCTCTCTCTGGGACCAATAGGTTGTCTGTAAGTAGTTTTCTCCATTGTTAGGTCAACTTCCACTCATTCCAGCAGTAGCTCAGAAGTTTGTTTAGGCATCCTGAAGTACTGCCAAAAACTCATCATCAGATTCAAGTTCTTTTATCAAAGTATGATACCCGCCAAGCTCTTTTCTATTCTATTTGTGAACCCATCACTCCTCTTTTGTTTTAGGTACACTACTTAATCACAACATAATCTCTTCTTCCTCCTTCTACTCTTCTGTTAAGTTTTCAAGGGAGGCTTCCCAAAACACAGACATTTTTTTGTTGTTTTACGCAATGCCCCCCCCCCCCCCCCCCCCCCCCCCCCCCCCCCCCCCCCCCGAGAAAGGTCTACATCATAATAGAAGCAAAGCAACACGACGGGCTGGTGTGTCCCGGGCTAACCAGTAACCGCACATCATAATAAAAGCGAAGCGCTGGTGTGTGTGTCCCAAAAAAAACACACCGGTCTGTCTCAGGCTTTATTGCCTCTAAACATGATTTTTTTTTTTTTTTTTTTTCTGAATACACTCTGATTTATTACTATTTAGAAAGTTTATATATTTGTTTTAACATTTATAAAATGCTTTAAACAGAGTTTATGTCTGTAGCAGGGTAGTATCAAATAGTATTTTTTTTGCTTTCTGCTCACGTAAATCCCTGTTGTAGTATGTTTATTTAAATCCCTTACAAAAAAAGGCTTTCATTTTATTTTTCTTGACTGTTCAACTCACCGCTCCTCAATAAGACCTTTTATTAAAAAATAAATAAAAAACAGTGTTTACAAATGCAGTGTATAACTGATATTCATCTAATATTGTGCTTACGGAGAGCGCTCTGTGCTGTTTTCAACTTGTCATATCAGTGAAGCACAATGTGTGTGCATTTTGTAGAAGTCTAAATGCTCCAGTAAACATAAATAAAAATCACAATACTCATACTTTGACGTTTTTTGTTGTATTTATTACCATGCCTGCATTTTAGTAACAGCAATAGCAGCTTGTTGAAGGTTTTCGATGTTTGAAATGGATACATTTCTTACTTGCAAAACAAAAAGAAAGAAGAAAGCACAAGTCTACAGAAAGTGCAAAGCGACAAAAAGTTGTACAGTCAGAACTATGTAAATACATAAGATAATTTAAAACATGTTAAAACTGATTGAGTTGTATGTTTTAACTTGAATTTATAGTAAATTATTTCAAACCACTGAGACAAATATATTTAAAAAAATGACAGCCATTTGTAATGTTAAAAATTATGTAAATTAAATATCATAGTATATATATATATATATATGGTTCAATAATCAAAAACTGTAATTTTGATATCAGAGATGGAGCTTTTTGCTTTCCACGTAGAAAATTTGGATCAGCTACAGCACAATGACAAATCTTTTGCTTTATATGGTTCTAGGGCTGAAAAATTACATTAGAAACCAACTAACAAAGCATAACAACAGTCAGCAACCTGCAGAAAATGTTCAAAAATGGCAGCTGTTTTTAACATCAGAAATTGTGATAGATCAACAGCTATCCGCACAATGGGCTCAACAATTAGAATTAAGAATAAAAGAGAGGTGGTTAGGCATAAATCAGTAACAAGACTGGCAGACATCACTGCTTCCCTTGCCTGTTTAAGAGCCATTTCGAGGTCATGATGAATCCAAGGATTCAAGTAACAAAGGGGTGTTTAGGGAGATACCCACATTGGTTACATACTATGACCCAGTGCTTAAGGAACAACTAGCTTCAGCACAGTCAGAATGAGATGATCATGTGTGTTGCCAGTCAGGTGAGGAATACAATCATTGAGGAAGTGAAGCAGGTTGTACATTTCAGTTTTCTTAGACACAACTCCTGATTCTGCCAGGCAAGATCAGTTGTCAGTTGTAATACAATATGTAACCAAAGAAGCAGAAATACAGTAATACAAATTACAACTGGTGCTGTTTTGGCAAATTATTGTTGTGAGACTCTTTTTTGTCATTAAGTTATTGAACAGTTATACACATTTATGGAACATTCTACCAAGAGACATGGCTTGCTTCTTACAGTGCAGGAAGAGTTTTTAAAAAGTGTCTCCCACTCTAACAAAACTCTGAAATCCAAGAGCACAACAATATGGTCAAGCAGAATTGATCATTGCAAAGCTTTGTTTTCCACAATTGAGTCAGTTTTACAGACACTACAACAAATTTGAGTTGATAGTGCATTTGACTTAGACACCTCTGGTACAGCTCTAGCACTCAGCAAAGCTATTGACTTTGATTTTCGTTTTTATCTGATAGCATTCAGCATAATTCTTTCAGTGACAGGTGTAATGTCTAAATATCTTCAGGCAAGTGACATGGACATCAGTACAGCAGCAGGCATGATTGAGGACTGCAAATTTGAATTAGAGACTCTAAGATTAGATGAAACATTGATAACAAAAGTGCTTGTTTTTTTGACTGTGCCCCCACCAACAATTTAGCTGCATGACGCCCCTGGCCCTAACCTTCACCAGAATACTGTGGCTCAATAATTTTTGTTTGTTAGCAATAAGGGCATTGCAATACAGTACAGTACATCTTTTTTTACTGTTTGAAAACAAACATTCTGCCTACTAATGATAATATATTAAGTGAGATAGACATGTGTTTTCTTGAATTCAAAGTAACATGTGTGCCATGTACCAGCTTTAAAACCAAGTACTATTTCTACAAATCCCTTTGTATGCATTTTCCATTATAGTGACATGAACCAAACTCTAAATATGTGGACTGCGAAACCAGATCCAAGAAACTAAATTTACTAGAAAGAACAATGTTACATTTCCATGTCGGTTTTGAGTATGTATTAGCATATGTTTGCATGTGTTGCCTCTGTGTTGCACTATACTGTAAGATATAGTCGGCACATCCCCTAATGCACACGTTCACACTGACATGGACCTGTACTGTACCGTACTGTATGTGGCAGACTGACTTGGGGATATGAACCAATAGCTTTACAGTACTGCTTACAATGCAGATATGTGTTTTGAAAAGTTTTGACTTGATTACTTTTCTGAAAACTACTGGAATTCTTGTGAGCATGTAACAGCACTGAATGGCATGCCTGAAATACACACTTTTAGATAGTATTAGTATCAGACATGATCAATAAAATCAGTCATACAGTATCAATCATAGTTGCCTTCTTTTGTTGTTCAGTAAATATACTAGTATTATAATATACAAGACATGCTTGCAGGAGATTGAGATAAGCCCAAATTCATGAATCCTGCCAGCTGGTATTTTTGATTCAGTATCAAAACAAACAAAACAAATTCTTGTAAAAAGAAATGTTTAGGATTTTTAATGTGATAAAGTCCATACACTTAGCAAGACTGAAAGCAGGAGCCTTTGCCATGAACACTGAGGACACAAAGGAACAGATGGCTCTCAAATGTATGCATTCATGAAAAAAGTGCTTTAGAATAATTTTCATGATGCGTGATTGTAGATCTTTCTAATATATATAATATATATATATATATATATATATATATATATATTATATATATATATATATATATATATATATATATATATATATATATATTATATATAATATATATGTTTTGCCCACTACTACTACCCACTCTGGGTTCAGTTTGGAAGAGCGTAGGAGAAAAAGACGGAGATATAGAAAGAGCGAGAGTGAATGCTACTGGAGATAAATTTAAAAGGTACTCATTATTTAAATCTGTTTTGTTTGGCCAACGTGCCCTTTTCCTTGAGTTTTGTGTCTTTTATTTAAATATTAACTTTTTGTTTATTTAATAAAACATTAATTGCCAATGAACTCAGTTTCAACCCGAATATATTTGATATTGTTTCATTTCCTGGTCTGACTTCACCACTGCAGCCCTCAGTGTTACAGTCTGATACTTTCCTACATAATCCCCCACTGGGCAAGTACTGATGTTTGTAAATCTGAACCTCCTGTCCAATTGTAATAGCCGTCTTTAGCATGTTATTAAATCTAACGTAATCTGTGGTTCATATAGGGAGGATTTATGCCTGACCACAGTTGGTGACTGGGCCATGACATTGGTCATAAGGGGCAGAGATATGAGAAAATAAATTGCGGAGCCAAGTTACTTTTTGAGTAACGGCTTCTTTCTTGCCACCCTCCCATACAGGCCAGTGTTATGCAACGCTCTTGATATGGTTGACTAGTGCACCAGTACTCCACTCCCAGCCATTGAACTCTGTATCTCCTTCAAAGTGATTGTTAGCCTCTCTGAGGCTTCTATCACAAGTCTCCTTCTTGTTTGAGAACTGAGTTTTGAGGGATGGCCTTTTCTTGGCAGTGCCTGGGTGGTGTGATGCAGCTTCCACTTCCTGATTATTGATCCAACTGTGCTCACTGGGATATCCAAACACTTGGATATTATTGTGTACCCTTTCCCTAATCTATGCATTTGTATTACTTTATCTCTAACTTCTGTAGAATGCTCTTTGGTCTTCATTTTCCTTCAGATTCACAGCATTACCAATGATCCTTCAACAGTGGGGTTTTTATATAGAAAATGTGACAGGAACTTTAATGGTTCACAAGTGGAGGCCAATGGTAAGGTAATTGTGTCCTCGTTTGTGCAATTTCTTTCATCAGTACAAACTGGGAGCTTCCACAGGACAGGGGTTGAATACTTATGCAAGCAAGATATTTCAGATTTTTATTTTTCTTAAAAATATTTCCCAACATAAAACCAATGTCACCTTACAATAGTTGATTCTGAGTTTCAGTGTTTAAAAATAAAATATCAAACAGAACGATATTTCAGTGTACCATTTCTAATTCGGTAGCATGAGAGAATTTGTCAGGGGTCTGAATACTTTTGCAAGGCACTGTATATATATATATATATAATATATATATATATATATATATATATATATATATATATATATATATATATATATATACAGCCACTTGTGTATAAAAAGGTATTATTAATAACATTTTTGTGGACCAATAATAATAAAAGCAAGATGGGCATCACTTTCAATTCAAACACAAAATGTTCAATTTTTCAATCACTCAACAACACTCACAGTACAGAAATGTTCATTAATGGTCAACAAAATGACAACACATAAAAAAAAAAGTAAAGCTGGTACCTTCGTCTGTCTGAGAAACTAGAGAAATGGATAACGACATAGAACATCTGTACGTCACTGAAACTCTACGTTAAAAAAACCCCGCTGTACTGATGAACCTTATCTTCTTTAATACTAGCATCACAAAGGTATTCATGTATTATAAAAAATAACAGATGGGCCTCTTCAGTGAGTTACAGGAAAACAATTCCATCTCGGGTTTCTGTGACAGTTTATAAATGAGTTGGTCTTCGGTCTCGTAATTTATGACGTCACAGAAACCCTAGATGAAATTATTTTCCTGTAACTCACTGAAGCCCAGATATATATATATATATATATATATATATCATATATATATATATATATATATATATATATATATATAGTACTGTGCAAAAGTTTTAGGCAGGTGTGAAAAAATGCTGTAAAGTAAGAATGCTTTCAAAAATAGACATGTTAATAGATTATATTTATCAATTAACAAAATGCAAAGTGAGTGAACAGAAGAAAAATCTAAATCAAATCAATATTTGGTGTGACCACCCTTTGCCTTCAAAACATTATCAATTCATCTAGGTACACTTGCACATAGTCAGGGATTTTGTAGGCATATAGTCAGGTGTATGATTAAACAATTATACCAAACAGGTGCTAATGATCATCAATTCAGTATGTAGGTTGAAACACAATCATTAACTGAAACAGAAACAGCTGTGTAGGAGGAATAAAACTGGGTGAGGAACAGCCAAACTCAGCTAACAAGGTGAGGTTGCTGAAGACAGTTTACTGTCAAAAGTCATACACCATGGCAAGACTGAGCACAGCAACAAGACACAAGGTAGTTATACTGCATCAGCAAGGTCTCTCCCAGGCAGAAATTTCAAGGCAGACAGGGGTTTCCAGATGTGCTGTCCAAGCTCTTTTGAAGAAGCATAAACAAACAGGCAACCTTGAGGACCGTAGATGCAGTGGTCGGCCAAGGAAACTTACTTCAGCATATGAAAGACACATCGTGATTACTTCCCTTCGCAATCGGAAGATGTCCAGCAGTGCCATCAGCTCAGAATTGGTAGAAAACAGTGGGACCCTGGTACACCCATCTACTGTCCGGAGAAGTCTGGTCAGAAGTAGCCTTCATGGAAGACTTGCGGCCAAAAAGCCATACCTCCAACATGGAAACAAGGCCAAATGACTCAACTATGCACAAAAACACAGGAACTGGGGTGCAGAAAAATGGCAGCAGGTGCTCTGGACTGATGAGTCACAATTTGAAATATTTGGCTGTAGCAGAAGGCAATTTGTTCGCCAAAGGGCTGAAGAGCGGTACATGAATGAGTGTCTGCAGGCAACAGTGAAGCATGGTGGAGGTTCTTTGCAAGTTTGGGGCTGCA
The DNA here is from genome assembly GCF_017654505.1 of Polyodon spathula. NCBI lineage: Eukaryota > Metazoa > Chordata > Actinopteri > Acipenseriformes > Polyodontidae > Polyodon > Polyodon spathula. Next base: position 38,783,007 of record NC_054535.1, read on the forward strand.
TTTCTGTAAATGGAGTTGGGGATTTGGTCAGAATTAATGGTCTCCTCAATGCTGAGAGGTACAGAGAGATACTTATCCATCATGCAGTGCCATCAGGGAGGCATCTGATTGGACCCAAATTTATTCTGCACCATGACAACGACCCCAAACATACAGTGAAAGTCATTAAGAACTATCTTCAGCGTAAAGAAGAACAAGGAGTCCTGGAAGTAATGGTATGGCCCCCACAGAGCCCGGATCTCAACATCATCGAGTCTATCTGGGATTATATGAAGAGAGAGAAGCAACTGAGGCTGCCTAAATCCACAGAAGACATGTGATTAGTTCTCCAAGATGTTTGGGCCAACCTACCTGCCGAGTTCCTTCAAAAACTGTGTGCATATGTGTGTGTATATTAAGGCCTGAGATTAAAAAAATATATATCTCACTTAATCTTGCATCCATCTCATTTTAATTTGTTTTTACTGTTGATTATTATTATTATTATTATTATTATTATTATTATTATTATTATTATTATTATTATTATTATTATTATTATTAATTATATAATATCCAAAAAAACAGCACAGCATAAAAACCATGTTTTTTACTTTTGGATTCAACATATTTATTTTACAGTCCAGGTTGTAACACCAATTTAAGAAACTTATTGTTATAGACTAATATTATTATTATATATTATATATTTATTATATTTATTATTTTTTCAAACCCCTATTATATTATTATTTTAAATGAAAAGAATTATTGTAACTTAATAATACAAATGTTTTCGTACAGGTGCTCTGATATAATCTATGTTACAATAATTTATTAATAATCTACTTATGTTCCATAATTGTAAATAATATTATTTAAAAATAAATGTGGTTATTGAAATAAAGCTACAATGTTAGCAGGTCTGCAGTCGGTAGCTATTCAACAGCACTGGTTATACTTATCAGATTGTACTTAGCTGGATTTATCGGTTTGAGCAATCCTTAATTTCTAACTGAGCACGCTGTCGAAACTGACGGGTTTCATTTGTTGTTGTGTTGTTGTTGTCTGTAGCAGAAAAAAACTACTAGAGTATATTTTGAGAAATGAAAGCATGTTTAGCCCGCAGGTGGTGCAACAGACTAGATTCATTTCTGTGATACTGGAACTCACTTTGACAGTAGATACAAGTAACCATCTTTTTATCCAATAACCCGTCAGAAAGTTTTAAAAAAATAAACGTCCTATTAACAAGTCCCTATGTTTGAGTGCTTTGCTATATAATGCGGTTCCATGACTAATTGTATATTCAAATGATGACCACTACATTCATTCAATCCTAGCATGCACTAAAATGGTACAGCAGGAGATGAATTACGGTATGCTAAGAGGGACAAGACAGGAGTGCTATTAACGTGTGTTAAAAAAATGTATCTCCCCAAAATTGCAGAAGTTAACCACGATTTACAGTCCTTATATATATATAAATTTGCTGTGAAATAGGAGACACATAAGAAAACAATTCCTCTCATTTCCTGCGTTCATGAGAGCCTGAAATAGACATTTTTTCATTTCTTGTTTCTAGTACCCCAGGTCCCCTGGGAGAATAATAAAACACAGTGAACTGTCGGTAATACCAAGAATGTATCCTACACTATTCCTTTCACAACAAAAAATATTTTGTCAGTATAACTATCACTTTTCTTACTGCTGTGTTAATTAAATGCTGGCAAAAAAAAAAAAAAAAATGTTAAAACTTCTTTCCTGTTTTGTATGGAAAACATTTACTGACCCAATAATCCTTAGGGTTTTTTTTAGGTTGAATGACATGGTATTTCTTTTTATCTTTATGCAAGCTGTCAGTCACTTGTTTTTTTTTCTGTAATTATTTATTAGAACCCTGCAGTGAGAGTAACCAAACAAAAATAACTAAATATTGTTGTTAAAGATTTTAAGCTAAACATCTAAGTGAATAAAATTATGATATTAATGTTCACGTTGTCATATAATTTTAGAATTGTAAATAAAAATGACGAACCAGAACAAACTTTTTTATAGACTAGTCTTACACAGATGTTTTGAATGCCGATAGGCAGCCTCCTTGCCTTTTTGAACATAAGAAGGTCTAGAGAGGAGAACAGGCAATTCAGCCCATCAAGACTTGTTCCTTCATAGCATACAATTGCCCCTATTAAGGTGATCGAATTTAATAGGACCAAATCTAATTGTTTTTAATGTTCATAACTGGACACATTATTTCAAGGTCAAAGCTCATGTCAGGGGTCCCCAAAACTATTTCCAACATCTTGAGCACACTAAAGCCACTGAATGACTCACAATATGCAGCCTGTTATGCTATTGGTCTTATTTTGACATAAAAGTGTAATGCACAGATTGTAGTAACTGAAACCCTTCCTCCACTTGTGGCTATGATGTTTTGCATTACTAACTCTGCCATAAAAACAACAGAACTGACATCTTGTCCTTATGTTTTTTTAATGTACTGTATACATTACAGTTTTTTTTTTTTTAATCAAATTATTGCTTCACTTAGCTTTACTATAACTGAGTTACTATCTGTGATAAAGAAAAAAAAAAGCATTCATTACAAACTCAGGTACCCCATCCCCAATTATCGACAACAACACTACACTAACACATTTATCTAAAATCTGGTAAACATGTGCGCCGTCAATACAGTTTTGGAGGCTCATTTATAATAGACGCTATAGGAAGGTAGGCTATGCATAGCACTGCAGTGTGCTCTCGGAAAACAACATGAAGATATCTACTATAGCCAAGCAGGAAACAAAATACTTTGCCTTCTTTAATGTACTGTACTTTACATTGTTTGTGTACATATAAAATAAACTTAGTACAATGTGTACTTTAGCTTAATTGATAACACAGTGTGATTGATGTATAATGTATATCCTCTGGCTGTTTTATTTTACAGAAGACATTAGTTATTTTATAGGCCATTACTTTAAGGTTTTTACCACAGAAGCATAAAGCAATGAGCCTGCTGGAGAAGAGAAAAAGGCCAAAAACTTAGACAGAGACCACCATGACACTTAATGTCCAGAAAGAAAACTGAAAATGTAAAAGTTTATATGATTTTGGGCTCTCGGATAGTAAAGTTGAAGGCTTAAAGTGCTGAAACTACCAAAAGCAATCACTGAAATCTCTGGTCAGCAGATTTAACTTTGCTGACCAGAAGCAAAATCATTTGAAATGTAACTCTTTCAGAGAACTGAAGTCTTTAGCAGTAAGCAAGTGTGGACACTATAGTAAATATTGATAATTCTATGTAGAAAGTATTCCTAGAGTTCACAACAATTGGTTTCATTCAATTCAATAAGCCTTGTGAGATCTATTGCAGTGCTTACAGGTCTAAGTGGCCTCCATGAATTGATATTTTTTACATTCATGTAGTTCAAACTTTCCAAACATAGCTCTAAATAAAAGAAATACATCTTGAAACTGCATTGAGAAATACTGGCACTTTGTATACAACATGCTGCAGTGCCGGACGTAATTTCACTCTTCACTGGCTACCAGATGATTTAGACAGGCTGAAGGCGATAGCTGAAAGTGAGGAGAAGCAGCACTTTCTCCTGTTTTGTAATTTTTTCTGTTGATATGTGATATAACAGACTTATTTTTAGTAGATTCTATATATAATACCTTCAGGTCCTGTTTCACTAGCATTTACTCAGGTTTCTGCCTTGAGCTTGGCCTCAGGGCTGGTCTTGAGTGTCTTTGGCCCAGGGACTTCAAGGGCAGGGCATTTCAAACTGGCCACATGTCATTTGCCATACTAAGAGTAAGTATTTTAAAATTCATAAACCTTGCTTTCCCAAAATGAAATGAAATAAGCTGGGCAGTATTTAATTTTTTTTCTTCATAGTCTCAAATTCCATCAGTGATTTTAAATACTTCATTGAAAAACAGTAAATGCTAAATTCCAGAATATTTTGTTTTTTATGTCCACCTTTTAAATGTGTTCTATTTTCACCAAATTATCAAGCAATTAAAAAAAAAGCATGAATAATAATACAAATATCACCTGATTTCCATTACATGAGAGAAGATGTTAAAACTTCATGCTGATTTGAACTATGCTCTCACCAAGATAAGCACTAACTAAGACTTAGCTTTACAATAAACTAATGTGATCCATCTGTATCTCCATCCATTTGTGTTTCTTTCCATCTGATGATGTAGATATCCTTCTGCCTGGTGTTGATGGCTGAAGTGTAATGATGGCTCCAGGGATCAACCACAATGCAGTCTCCCCAGTGCATCAGCATGACAACTGTTTGGATTGACCTAAGTAGGGTACATCTCTGGGGTCTTCAACCTTCCATCCTCTGTGTTTCGTCGACTAGCCCACTACACCTCAAGAGGGCTCGACAATGATTCTGGCGTCCCAGCAACACCCCCCTCCCTCAGCGTTGCTTTCTTTCTATTGTGCTTGAGATCCCCAGCCAGAATCTTTCCTTCTCAACCACAGCCAGTTGCTGCTCCTTTCTACTGCTTCAGATAAGTTCTTCACTGTGCAACGCAACTCTTGGCTACTGAACCCGACATCTCTGAGAAACCAGATTGTAGAGTGTGCCACAAATCCTCGACAACCCACCTCCACTGGGTAAACCCAGACTCTCCATCCTCACTGTTCCGCTTCAGCAGCTAGTTGAGCGTACCGCAGTTTCTTCCTCTCACACGCCTCTTCTACAGCATCTTCCCATTACACTGTTATCTCTACCATATGAACATGTAGAATGTTCCCTTATTGTACTGAACAGAGACTTTTTTAGCAGAAATATTTCTGATCTTTGATGCAGCCAGTGTCTTTTACGGCAAAGACGTAAAAAAAATAAAAATTGTGCAGCAGCATGCAATGTGTCATTTACTGGAAGCAAACAAAACTGGCTGCAAGGTTCCTAAATGGGAAAGTTAGTGTGTCAGTAAAGCAAAGTTTGCTGTCATTGTGTGCTACAAAATATGTATATTTACACTATTATTTCATAAATGGAAATCTTCAATGGGAACTACATATCACACATTCTGTAAATTTCATGGAAATTGTTTAATCCAATCATGAAAAAAAAAATAATAATAATAATTACAGCCTTAGTCAGAACCTAAACAAATACTAAACTGTGTTTATTTATTTATTTATTTTTGCAGCTGTCAGAAAAAGCTAATGTTACAGTCAAGTCTCATTTATGTTTGAGAAAAAAAAAAAACATTGATAACATACTATTAGTATTTATAAAAGAGAGAATATGTCATGAAAAAAACATGACACAGTATTTATGTCCTAGGTGGACATAATACAATTTAAAATATGATTTTACCTAATATTATACTTTGATTTACCTCTCTACTTTTACTATATCAGAGGTGAGTGTTATGCAAGGGGTGCCTGTTATACAAGGAATGGTAAATGAAACTGCCTAGTTATGTGAACAATGCATGTGGTGCGCTTTATATTCTGAAAATGACAGTAGTGAGTTTGTTAATTAGATAGTAGGTGGTGTGATGCAGCCCCTTCCTTTTTAGTTATTTGTAGGTTGCTGTGGCCACAAAACCCTGTCTTCTTTATAACACAGCATGCTTGAGTCAATGTTATGTTTGAATCTTCAATCTTTATTATTTACAATGAACAAAAACAAAACCAACAAAATAAATCTAACTCTTCCCAAAGAGTACTAAACTTTACACCATATGATCCCACTCAGTCCTCTGAGTTTCCCTGACTAATAAGGAACAAGCTAAGCTTATTTACCCCAGATTTTGTGGGGCTAATTGGAAGACACATGTGCACCACCTTGACAGTCTGAGACAGTGGTGGGACATGGTAAAACACAGGTTAAAGTGTCCAGTGAAGCTGTACCAGATGGCAGTGGAGTTTTATAGTAAACCGTATAAAGCTGAGGGCTGCGACTGCCTGGAAATAGCACAGTTACGCCAGGGTTGCCGCAGACTGATTGAGGGGATTCCCCCCTCACATTTCAACAGCTTTCCAAAGCTGTTACGCAGCTGTCCAAAGGCAAGGTGCCTAGCATCAAACCATACCATACCTGGCTACCTGACTCCTTACCCCAGACCCTATCCTGGAATATGGTTAGTCTCTAGAGCCTAGAGTATGTTCCTAGGCAGTGAACAATTCATGCAGCAGCCCCTCCCAGTTCTGCTGCATGAACTGCTCACTGCCCAGGAGGTCCAGGGGCAGCTGCAGAGCTGGCAGTGGCTCCTTTCCCAGCTGTCTTTCAAGGGGAGGGTTCTCATTAATAATTAATCATTAATAACCTGGCTGCATCCATGCTGTGGCACAGATTGGTGTGCCTGGACCCTCCCCCTAGATTATTGTCGCGAATCCAGTAGAGCTGTTTGGAGTTTTTCTGGGGCGGGCATCACTGGCTGCGTCCTGCAGTGCTGCACCTTCCCCCAGGTTAAGGGGGCCATAGACTAACCTCCCCTACAGAGTGGCTGCTTTCCTCCTGCACAGAGCTGTGCTGGCAGGGGTTGGACGCCTTTCTGCTGCATGGGGCAGACAGGCTGAGTTTGAACAGACATATTTTCCTTATTTCCCCTGACAGACTCCCCAGCTCAGGACTGGACACATTTTATAGTAATATGTTACATGCCTGGCACCTCCCTCACACCACATGGATCTTTGAGGAGCCCCTGTTTTTTTAATCCTATTCTTAATTGCTCCCTATTTAATTCTGCCACTCTGTGTGGTGTGTTTTTAAAAGCTGGGCTCGCAAAACTGGAATTCACAGATTTTCGGTAGAGGTCCAGCAGGGAACTGAGTGTGCTACTAGGTGTCAGATCAGAGCGGTTCCTGGAGAAGATGCTGGCTGACCTGAGGTACTCTCTGAGTCGGGCCCTCTCTGGGTTGTGGAGGGATTTCTGACTCCCCCTACGGCCCCCTGTCACACTAAACAGATATTTATATTGCAGCTTTTGATGATTTTTGACTGCTTTTTATTGTGATGGTTTTATTTTTGTGGCTATCTTGTTTTATGTAATTTTGTTATTGGTTCAATAAAGGGATTTTTAAAAAAAAATAAAAAATTTAAACTCACTAACACAAGCTCTCTCGTTCTCTTTCATCTCGCTCTCTCTTGCTCGCTCCATACACCCGCTCTCTCTCCAACCTCCCCATCATAGAACAAACGAACTGTGGCTTTTTTATTCCCTCCACCTAATCAGTCACAGCTATTCAGCATTTACCCATTACCATCATTTTTCCTTACTAACAATCAGCCCTCTAGCTTCATCTTGCCCTTTTCCAAGATGGAGTACATTATTCCCTCATTCCACGGGGTCCTGACACCCTCAATTTCTCTCTGAGACACATACTCCATCCCAGTGGTCATGTTGCACACTTGCGATTGCCCTGTATTGTTTGTGTTTACATTTTGTATTTCATTGTCAATTAATCAAGTGATATTCACATATGAACTTCAACAGTTCCCCCCATTGGTGATTGTTTTCATTGAGTCATTCTGTTCCCTGTATCTTGTTGTGTGCCAATAACATACTTATGTACTCTATGTGGTTTAGATTAGCCACTGCTTGTGTACATATACCATGCACACAACACACACACACACACACACACACACACACACACACACACACACACACACACACACACACGCTATAATTCAAAAGAAAACTCATTAAGACCTGAAATGCTAAATATTGCTGCAAATTAATTTTTTTCCATTGTAAAATGTGGATTTAAAAAAAAATACCATATGATTTTTTGGAACCTAATCATTCTGGTTCAGACATTTTCAGAAAAAAAAAAAAAACTACCATACTGAAACATGGTTAGCCATTGTTATTTTTGTTTATTATCGTTCTATTTTTGCATACACACCTAGGCAGGGATTTAATATCAAAATATGTGATCTGAAAAATAAATGAATGTTCCTTTAAAAGCAAGCTACCGGTATCAAAAAAGCAGCTGACTTTTCAAAGGCATAGCAAGGATGAAACCTTTGTGTGATGGAAAAATTAGTTTTGTAGGTGTACAGTTTCTGCATGGAGCCAAGTTAATTATTCAAAGCAGAGGCCCATAAATTTCCAACAATTTAGTTATTCCATTCAGACTGTTGAGGCCCACTGAGCTGTTTCTTATCACTGAGGCTTTAATAATTGGCTTAGACATATCAAACAAACTTTCTGGAGAATTCAGAAGTAAGCAGGTATGACATTCTAATAGGGGTTTCATTAGGTCTTTCTCCACGCGGTAATGTATTTGAAATCACTGTGACGTTCTCTACTCCAAAGGGTATCGGCTTTGCTAGTTTTTTACACTGGTTGTGAAATAAATGTGTTCACGCCAGTGATCTAACCCAGTACACAACCCTGTTTGTCCTGGTTTGCGAAAGCTGCCGGAGCCTCTGAATTAATAGAAAGTGACATGTACATCATGTGAAAAAAAAGCATCAGCCACTGCAAAGCATAGAAGAGCAGCAACCATCCTCCACATTCCACAGACACGGGGAACTTCATTACCCTGCAGCCAGCCTTATATCAGTGTAGAACTCAGCAAGGTGCTCCGACTTAATAAGAAGCAACACACTGGCGATACCTTCTTGGTTTAAGAGGCGCATATTTCACTTTTATTGTGTTTGTTAAAAAAATGTGTTTAATTTTAAAATAAAGTGTGTGTTAAATATGGCAGGGCTGGGAGGTTAGAATCCTGTCTAATTGAAATCCATGTGCAGCATGTGACCAGGTGTTGATTGAGTTATTGAGTATCAATTAACCCTAGCCACATGCCTTTAAAAAAAAGTCTGGGGTTGTTCTTGGTTCTCCATTTTGTTGTTCATTTTTCTTTGTCTTAGCAAGATGGAGGTGAATTGGCTGGGAACTCTAACAACTGCGTGTTTGAGGCAGGGCAGCTATAGGCCAACTTTTGTTTATCAGCTTTGTTTTAAAATTGTTTTGTTTTTGCATTTTTGTATCATATAATTTTTTATGTACAAAACAAGCAGGAAAGAACTTGAGCTGTTTGTTTATAATATGTAGCTGTTTCCTGCTATTAATAAATAGCAGCCTCTGTTTAAACTATTATACCCTCAAAAACTGTGCAATCTGCTGATAGATGACAGAGACGTTGAAGTTGAAAATGCCTCTCGGGCTCTTGGGCTACCATTGCTAATATCATAGTGGCGGCCACTTACCACTGCACCTGACTGGAAACTCAACCTGGACGCTTGAGAGGCATTTTCAACTTCAACGTCTCTGTCATCTATCAGCAGATACCCAACCAGTAACAGAACACCCCTGTTACATTTGGTTATACATTACATATGTTAAAGCTAGTACAACAGCACAGTTTTTGAGGGTATAATAGTTTAAACAGAGGTTGTAATTTATTAATAGCAGGAAACAGCTACATATTATAAACAAACAGCTCAAGTTCTTTCCTGCTTATTTTGTACTGTTCCAACTTTTCCTCTCAGAAAAGTTGCCTCTGCTTCAAAATATGGGGCCAACCAAAATGTGTTGACATTTTCTGAATGCTTACAAAGCCGGCACTGGGAGGGAGGGAGGGGAGGGGACAAATAGTAGCATGACATCTTCAGAAAGTAAATGTATTACCATACCATGAAAAAAAAAAGCTTCTTTGAGCTAAAGATAAACACAACTAGACTGAAAAATCCAGCCTGTCACACAATACTACTCAGTTTCATTGTGAAATCGGATTAAAAGATGATTTACCTTGCAGTTTATTTGTAGTTGCAACTTTTTGATCTAACTAGACCTACAAGAATACAATCCTGTTTGACATGAATAGTATTTTTCAATATAAATCATAAACATGAATACTTGTTGGAGTCTTGAAATAAAATATAATTTACCTTAAAATTACTCTCTTGGTAGATGGAATGTTGTGAAAAATAGGTAAAGCTAAGTAATACATGCTTTCCATGCATGGACAGTGATCAATAGAGGAATGAGATTTTTTTATTTTATTTTATTTTTTAAATACACACAAAAATAACAAATATTTACTCCTTTGAAAATCCATGAGCCAGTTAACTTAAAGATCATGAACCTCTTACAAGCCATAGAGAGACAAAGATTATTATAACATTTGAACCCTTGCTTAAATTCTGCATTGCCTATGTGTTTGTGTACAATACAGAATGCAGTAAACCAGACAAAAGTGCCTATTTTCACTTTCACTATGGTGACTACTTACGTTTGAAAAACATAGGGCCTGCTTCTGATGTCAGCATGTTACACTTGCTGTGATTGATGATCATTTTTTTCAGCTAATCTGCCGGTGACGGAGGAGCGGAGGGGGCGAGAGGGAGTGTAGGGAGACAGCGGTGGGAAGCACAAAAGTTTTAAATTGGTTATTAGAGGCGATAGGGAGCCAATGGAGGGAGTGGAGCAGTAGAGTAGCATGGGAGAAATGAGGAATGGAAAAGACAAGGTGAGCAGTTGAGTTTTGGATGAGCTGGAGCGGATGAATAGCGGACAGATAGCAGAAGCAAGGAGGCTAGCAAGGAGGGAGTTGCAGTAATCAAGGCGGGACAGCACCAGGGCCTGAACTAGAAGCTGTGTGGAGTAGTTGGTGAGGAAGGGGCATGTGTGCCTTTATGGAAGAAGCTGGGACGCGGAACTGGAGATGCGTTGCTAAGCAACTAATTGAGCAGGTAGGCTAGCCCAGTGCTGAGTTAACCGGCAGGTCCTAATTGGCTAGGGGGCTATGTCCGGGGAGGCTACGTGGAGCTCGAAGGGCATCTGTGCCACAGCCCAAGGCAACTGCAGCACCACCAGATGGTTGCTGTGTTTAAATCGAGGAGAAGAGCGACTGCTTCATGAAGAGAACTACTACACAAAACCCTTCCACTCCAAGACGGTGCTCGTGAAGGCATTGCCCAGCCAGACTGTATGAAAAAGCCGTTTGAAGAGGCTGGAGTCGCCATGAGAATGCCAGGACTCCGGGAGCCATTGTATTTATTTATTCAGTTTAATATGGATGTTGCTCTCAAACATTGTAGAAAGGGTTTGTGTAGAGTAGTAGGTTCCATTAGTTTTCCTTGATCTCGTTAACATGCTTTTAGTGGGACTAGTGCTCCCTTGAAAGCATTAATGGACTGATTTTATTTAAAGCTTTGTTTTGAAAATTTCTTTATTTGTCTTACTATACCATAAGTTCGATACAATAACACTGTTTTTTGAAAATACTGCCCAATAAAAACGGCCTTGCATTTGCCATTTTCACACACATTTGCAATTAGATGTTATCCTGAAGGTGATAAAGTCATTACATAGTAATGCATAATTACATATACACAAACATAATATAGATATTTTATTTAACATCATGTAATCAATGAAACTACAAAATGATATTGCAAGAGTCTACCAGAAGCTACAACACTAGTATTTGCAATGTATGCCATTGTGTTTTAAGACTTCCTTAATCCTCTCAAACATGGACTCAATGAGATGGTGAAGGGTTGAATTATCCTTTAGATTCCTCCATGCCTTATCATAATTTATTTACCCATATTTCTTTTGCCCATTCTTCATTAACAAAGAAACAAATAGCTATTTTTCATCACTGAAAACAAGTCAATATAAAAGTGAACATGATAAATTAGTCTTCATGCAAAACAATAAAATCATTTAAAAGGATATGAGAAACTTGAAAGACATTTCCATTTCTCATATATATAATCTATCATGTAATGAATTGTGTTGAATTCACATCTTATCAATGAATCAACTTTATATTCATCTAGCAACATTAATTTAATTGAAAGTAAAATGAAATGGGCAGGAACAAGAGCCAAACATAACTGAATAAACTATGTTATCTTTATTATTACTGACAATAAAGCCACACATCTTCATTTAAAGAAGTTTAACCCTGTTTAAGATGTAAAAGTTTTCAGTTTACATTTTTAGATCTACAAAACTGTAAGATGATGGTTTGTAGTGTAATGTGCATAACAAGGGAATAGAAAGATGGCTACAGTGTCATTTAAAAAATGCAAACCTGCATATTACAAGGGACTTCTGCATTGACTGAATGAATGAATGACGTGTGTTCACTGCTTGATTGACAGGAGACCAAGACTGGAAGGAAAAGGAAATGAAAGGCTACCTTCCGTCACTCACATCCATCTTAAATCTATAATGCTATTTTGGAAATAGTCTTCTTAATATTTAATCTGTTGCAGGAATTGTCCATCTTATTCAGAATGATAAGATTCTGAAGGTCCTTTCAATTGATGTACTGCCAGCCACTGCAACAATAAACTTGGCTTCATCTTGTATTTATCTGAATGTAGAGCTAAATAATTAACCTATTAAATCAACAAGGAGAATGGAATGCTCTTCTTACTGTTCCTTGTGGACAATTTTGGTCCTGGAGCTTTAGTTGAGTTTCTCAGGAAACCTATTGGAAACAAACAACAATATAACAGACAGACTATTAAAGGCCAACTCAGCTTTGTAACTATATGAACACTTATTATTATTATTATTATTATTATTATTATTATTATTATTATTATTATTATTATTATTATTTCTGCTGAAAAATGAAAATGGGTAAGAACGGGAATGCCCATTCTAAAGTTGCATTTGTGTTGGGTGACTATATACAGTTATAACCCCCAACTGGATGTCACACTTCAAAAGCATATCAGTATATACAGATCACTTATCCAGTTTTCATGAAATTTGCTATTAACATTATTTAGCAGAAGGTATTGAGACTATCAGATACTGGTGATAAAGAGGGGTGTCTGTCTGTCCGTACACCCGTCCCTCTGTATGTCACACTTTTTTGTCACAATTTTGCGTATGCCTATAAAGCTATCCATTCATTATTAAACTTGGTATTAACATTTTTTTGCAGAAGTTATGGAGAGTATCAGATTTTGTCTGTTTATCTACGTATCTATATGTCACACTTACATTATTACATTTATTACAGTATACCACACACCCTGAAGTGTCTTTTACGCTTATAAAATAGTTAACTAACTAAACTGGAAAAAAAATATATCCATCTGCCTAAAACTGGGCTAAGAAAAACTAGTTCCATATAACATTTAAAAAAAATAAAACCAAAAATGCAGTAATTAAAAAAAAAAAAAAGTGATTTATAGATGTTGAATTGAACATTGCCATTGCATGGAGTTTTTCTTTATTTGGTTTGTTATCCTTCTTGTAATTCTTGGTCTGTTCATTACATTTTAAAGTAAAATATTTCTGGTCATTTTCATCATGACACAGCACAGTCTTGAAATCATGTAGCCCCTCCCTCAAGACCTGCACCAGTATCAGGTGAGAGGGTTTTTTTTTTTTTTTTTTTAGTCGTCCTTTATTATCCATGGTAATGACAGGTGGTATCCATACCAGATTTCTGCTACTGCTTCACAGTGGCAAGAAAGAGTTATTTGCATTATGGAATGCCCGGTTACTTATCAAACTGACTTTGCAGTTTATGGCTGGACAACACGGAGAACTACTGGGCCAGTATTAAGAGACCATTTAAAACAATGCAGGGTGAAGAGATGACACATCGCATCTGGATACATTTATGTGGGGAGAAAGGTACGGCAGGAGTTGTCAAGATGCATTTATAAATATTCTGTAATCAGATCACCAAAATCTTTTTAAAGCTATTTATTTTCAGTATGGGATAGGGAAATGCTGTTGTTCAGGGAGAAAGAGCAGAGCTATCCAAATGGTGCATTTTGAATTGATTTGAATACTTACCTTTTTTTTCACTACTTGAATTAATCATTGGTGTCCGATTTAGATTCAATCATAATCTCATGTACACTTCGGCTTCCCAAAAGGTCAATATTTACATAATTCTTGTAAGTCATCTTTATTGTGATAAATTCCAATATGTCTGCCTTTTTTGTTATTATTCTGGTGGCATATGGATATCTAGCAGTGATTTGCCCTTTTTTGAAAAGTGCTGACCCATGCTGATATGTTGTAATATCAACACCCCCATGTGGCCTGTTTTGACCGATCCGGATAGAGTATTTAAAAAACCCATTTTATAAGGGTAAATGATATTTGCTTTCATATGATGGTGCACACTTTTAGAAATGATTTATTTACCTGATTTCAACTCTTTAACTAAGTTATGAGCATTTGCCCATGAAGTTGCCTGTACAGTTGAAGGCTTAATTGAAGAAGTGCCTCCTTAGAGGGAGGCAAGTTACTTCAAACATACCTGTCATGGTGTGCTACTGAGATTTCTATATACAGTACTATAATGTATCAAGTTCCTTTAGTTCTTCAAAATAAATGAATGCTTAATTAACAAAATGAAAACTGAAGTACAACAGACCATCTTGGTTGCTTATGCACTTCCATTTGTTGAGTTAAGGTCGATGATAAGGTTAACCATCCCTTTTGCATTTTACTGCTCATTTCAAATATTTAACTACAAGAAGTCATTACTCTCATGGTGTTCCATTTTGATTAATTCTCTCTTTATTACTTAGCTATTCATTATTCTACTTAACGTAACACATCTAGCTGTGGAAGATCAGAGTCTGATAAAAGATCGGCAAGAACAATTATAAATGATCTGTTTCCAAGAGTAATAAATGCTGTTGAATATCACAAAGTAAAGCTTCCATTTGCATTGTTCGTATCTGATTGAGGATTTTCAGCAAATTACAGTCAATAACATCCTTGGCATTCTGTTCCTTTAGAAGTTACATTTTAAAACCAGTCACACATTGCACCAGACTAATTATTGATATAATATATGTTTAAAATAGTGCTGAAATCTCATTATGTCCCTACAAACTTTACCCTGAACAATCAGGTTGGTGTGCACAAAACTCAGGCGATTATTGACTGACAGACAGCTAAACCTCACTTCAGTCATGTAAGGGCCTTTTTCAGCACATGTGCTTCTAAAATAGCCTTTACAAAAAATATGATATCCATACCCACTGGAGTGGACAGCTACATTGAAGTGTTTTTCTCCTACAGAATCAGTTTTAAAAGTTAGGTTACTTACCATAACCCTGGTTCCCTGAAAAAGAAGACGACCACCAACAACATTACTTATGGGATATGCTTACCTATTGGTAGGTATTCACTGAGCTCTTTATATCAGAACTGCCGATAGGCCCCTTCCTGGGGTGAGGTCCTTGGTCCCATCTACTGAGGGATTAACACATTCAGCCCACAGAAGCCATATCTCTTTTTGCATCGAACCCGTGAGGGCGACTGATGCGACCTCGCTGGTTGGTGGTCATCGTCTCTTCCAGGGTTATGGTAAGTAACCAAACATGCCCTTTCAGTTCGAAGATGAGCACCAAAACATTACTTATGGAAAAGTATACCAGAGCAGTCGCGAGGGAGAAGGAATGGTAGCATATCAGGGATGCATCAGAACTGCATAACACAAGGATAGCGGTGCGAGCGTGCAACCTCAAGGACCCTTGTGCCTAATGAAGAAAAGGAAAGATCTATCATGCGCCAAGGATCTTATGGATTAGTGTGAGGCACTGTAGCCACGCAGACATAGAAATAGGCTTTGGTACGTTAGAGATTTCTTTGACTTTCTTGATGTGTGTAAATGCATGGTTACTGTACAGAATGTCAAGATTTAGTGACAAGGACCAACCACAGTTCAAGGCATCCATAGCTCGAGCCCTGCTGTGATGTTTTAAGACATAAAGTTAGTAACGTCTAACATATAAAGATAGGCTCCGTCCTTCAAAGGCCCTAAGCATATAAAGAGGGGATCCATCATTGAGGAGACCCGACAAACAGGAGGGGGGGTTACTGTCTCTGAGATGACCCGAGAAACAGGAGGAGGTCATCATCTCTGAGATGACCCGACAAATGAAGAGGGATCATCGTCTCTGAGATGACCCGACAAACGAAGAGGCTTGCGAACCAGAAAGAAAAACATTGATTAGTAATATTAACACATAAAAGATGTTCCGACTCTTCAATGGCCCAACATATGCAGTAGGGGGTTCCATCGCTGAGGAGAGCATGGAGGAAATTCTTTATTTCCATAATGCATGTTCTTCGCTGAAATTGGCACTTCTGTAACTTATTGAATTTTTGCATTTATTTGCATTTTTTTTTCACCTAAAGTGTAATAAAATATATCTGAATACAATGTTGCTTGATGCCTTCATAATTCATACATGAGAGGGATATATTATTGTGGAAGGAATTGGCCGAGTGGTGACGTGAGACCGGAAGGAGGAACAGAAAACAATCCACTGCAGGTACGGTGCAATGGCGCTTGCGATGTTTTATTTTCATACAAAAATAAATACAATATTTAAACAAAACAAACACTGCTCACCGAGCACAGAAAAAAAAAAAAAAAAATGGTGAACAAAACTAATCATGAACACAAAAACAAAATAATAAACTCAAGATCAGGCTAGGCAATCGCCTTCACAGAGCCTTGAAGTTTCTCTTAGTTTTACTTTCTTTTTTAACTCATCGCTTTCGTTGTTCACACTCGTACTCTCCTTTGTACACCCACCCAGAGTGCTGAGAGCTGCAGGCTTTTATTTACTTTGGTCAAGGGGTTAAACTATCAAATTCTCTCATTACCCCTCGGCCACATTCTGCACGAGATTTAAAATTAGCAACTGGCAGAGGACGGGCTGCCAATGTTGTCTCTGCCAGAACACATCTAAATAAAAACAAAAGAATAACAAAACAAACGTGGCTACGCCATCATATTTAAATCTACTAAATAAATACAAAAACCATGGCTTTCTCCATTAAAACAATAACAAATACAATAAATAAATAATCCATGGGAGTGGCCATGGTGGGAGGTCCTCCCCCCCACCCCATGTCTTCCTGGCTGGAAGCTCCCTCTTCTGGGGCTCCTGCCACACACTGTCCTGCCGCGAAAGTGCGGCTGGGGGAGTTGGTCTCCCCCTCCTTCTTTGGAGCCAGCAGCCCCCTTTTCTGAGGCGCTGGCCCCGGTGATTCCTGTGGTCCTGCAGGACTAGCAGTGGCCCCAGGCGGCGCAAGCCAGGTAGCGGCCCCAGGCGGCACAAGCCAGGCAGAGGCCCCAGGCAGCAGCCCCAGGCAGCCGCTCCAGGCAGCCGCTCCAGGCAGCCGCTCCAGGCAGCGCAAAGCTGGCAGCGACCCCAGATGAAGCAGAGCCGGCAGCGACCCCAGAGGGAAGTAGAGCACTCAGCAACCCCAGGAATAGCAGAGCAGGCAGCAACCCCAGGCGAAGCAGAGCAGGCAGCGACCCCAGATGAAGCAGGACTGGCAGAAATGCTAGGAGAAGCAGAGGAGAGACAGGCACCCCCAAGTGGGACCCTTGGCAACCCCAGGCAAAGTGGGACCCTCGGCAAGCCTAGGGGATTCAAGAGAGACGATGCAGAGCACCAGGCAGCCCCAGGCGATGCGGAGCACTAGGCAGTCCCAGGCAATGTGGAGCAACAGACAGCCCCAGGTGATGCGGAGCAACATACAGCCCCAGGCGATGCGGAGCAACAGGCAGCCCCAGGCGATGCAGATGTGGAATCCTTGGGCGATGCAGACGTAGCATCCTTGGGCGGTGCGAGGCAGGCATCCTTGGGTGGTGCGAGGCAGGCATCCTTGGGCGGTGCGAGGCAGGCATCCTTGGGCGGTGCGAGGCAGGCATCCTTGGGCGGTGCGAGGCAGGCATCCTTGGGCGGTGCGAGGCAGGCATCCTTGGGCGGTGCGAGGCAGGCATCCTTGGGCGGTGCGAGGCAGGCATCCTTGGGTGGTGCGAGGCAGGTATCCTTGGGCGGTGCGAGGCAGGCATCCTTGGGCGGTGCGAGGCAGGGCAGCAGCGGTCCCTTGGGAGGCGACGGCAGCATCGGACCCTCAGGAGGCGATGACGGCAGTGGACCCTCGGGAGGCGATGGCAGGACGGGAGCCAGGACTAGCTGTGGTGCTGGGGTTGGCCCTCTTTACAGCCACTGCAGCCGGGCGTTTTTACCCCGTGCTCCCCTCAGCAACCTATGCAGGGGCTGCTGAGGCCCGGCTACCTCTTGTCCTGGTCCGTCCTGTCACATGAGTGGCACACTGTGGCTTAAAAAAATACTTTTTTATTTCCAAAGCACTCCTTAACCTTGAGAGAATGTTTATAAACAGAAACATCTTCAAATAAAATCTTTAAAAATGTCCTTAAAGTTTTGTGAATATGGCCCTGTACTGTGAAAAACTTTTTAAAAAAGTGTTTTATTATCTTTCAACATTCTTACCAAAGACACTCACTGCAAGTATGCATAAGACACCCTTCTGTGTGATTCACAGTCAGTTTCCATCTGCTAAAAGAACACATTTTGATCTGACCTCATAGTAAAACAGATGAGCACTTGCAGGTAATCACAGCAGTTCATTATTATTTGGTCTCTGAAGGGCAAAAGTATGACCAGAAAATGAAAGCTAATGCCACTTTACCCCTACTTGATCACTGTGATCTTTAAAAGGGACAGAAATGCTACCTAAAATAAACTGCATCATCATTATCATTGAGACCTAGGTTCTAAAAGGAGGTGAAGTCTATTGAGCTGCAAATCATTGGGGATTACAGGGGGACTTTTTATAACACAATTGTGTTCAAGGAATAGCGCTGCAGTATCATTTTAACTACTCATTCATGTATTATTAATATCTTTTAAAACTGTTGTTGTGTGATACCAATCGAGGTGTAAACATTATCATAAATAAAAAATGGCTAAAAGTATAGTTTAGATTTGTATTAGAATCACTATGGACAGTGATAGTTGCTTGACAAAAAAACAGTGATACCAGTCTTCCAAAGAAGTCTTAAATTACATTTTAAAAAACCACAAAATTACCAAGATTTGTTTAATAATCACCCACTCCCCTTACCCAATGGACTCAACCACAAATGCGATGTGTTATATTCTTGGGAAGCCTATCAGAAATATTATCAAAACAATCTCACTACTTTGCATGTCATTTGGCTAGGGTTCACTCTGGTGATAAAGTTTATCCTGGTGCTCAAAAAAAAGTTCTTTAGCCTCTTTACATATTGCAAAAGTAAAGCAGCCCTATCGAATAGTTGAGAATCTGATGTTATAACCTCTTGTGTGGACATCGTTGAAGATAATGTTAGATAAGGAGGTTGCACACGAATTCAAATGTGTCCCTCTATCAAATAATACCGTGCAAGGCAAAGACTAATTGAAGACATGTCAGATGTCTTTGCAGGTTTGCAGCTGAATGAACGATGTTGCTCTCCAAATTGATTCTGAACAACGATATGCAGTTTTATAACTACTGTAACTTTACAGTGTTAATACTCCTGCATTTCATTGACACTGTATGCTCAGTCTACACAGCTAATGTACACAAGCATAACAGATAATCATGCATTATGAATATAACCCAAGCCCTTGGTTTCCTGTGTCTTAATATAGTTTAACCCTGTTGCAAAACTCCGGTACCCCTGCTTCTCAATTTCATAAGGAGGTTTAGCTACACTGCTTAAGCTGGCTGTGTGCATTTTTACAAAACAAGATTACATTTTACAAAACATTATATTGCAGCGGGATCATATCAGTGTCTGCTGACAGGACTGTGGGAGGTAATTGCATTATTTTAAGCTTAATATCTTTTGAAATCGCAGGAAGCTGCTTTGGAGTTGGAGGCACAGCAGTATTTCAATGATCATATTTAGGGGACTTAGTGACACTGAGTATTAGCTCTATCTAAGATTACTAGTGATTGAAAAACCCAGTGGGTTATTAAAGTGAAAAGTGTATTTCTTCCCCTTGTTTCACTGGAAAATTACCGTCAATTTGCTTTACATTTCACACAAGCCACTACATGTGTATACAGTAAATCTCACCTAAGCCTCTGAAATGTGCAAAATATTGGCCAGCACCTTTCCAAAAAAACCCAAAAAATCTCAAAACTAAAACACAGAGTTTAGTTTTAACTTGAATGTATTTTTTATTTATTAATAGTAAATGATGGACTTCCCAGAATTAATTTCACAATAAAAAAAGGAAAAAATAGGTTATGATCAGTTCGAACTACACAAAAAGCACACAAACCAATTAATCTTCAACATATATAATTTTGCCGACTTTCCTTATATTAATTGGGTTTGAGTTCTATAGGCTGGGGCATAGAAGCTAAAAACCAGCAGATTTCGAAATACCCACAAATCACTAATCTGTGATCTCTGGGAGCCTCTTAGAAGGTTGGGCATCAGCTAGTCTTGGAGATAAGAAGGCCAATAAAGAGCCATATAGGTAAGAATAACTAAAATGAATTATTGAACAGGAAGCAAGTGCAAGGATTTAAGCAGGGAGAATGAGGAAGTATCCTGGAAACAGGATTCTGAAGCTGAAGCCTCCAGGGTCCTTAGATGGAATCAACAGCTTTGTGAACCAGCTTTGACTGTCCCTGAATAGTTTATTTTGAAGCACTGTGTTAAGGCCAGATTGAAAATCATACAATAATCACAACATGTGTAACACACACACACACACACACACACACATATATATATACACACACACACACACACACACACACACACACACACACACACACACACACACACACACACACACATATATATATATATATATATATATATATATGCACAGCCGCACACACAGTTGTAGTCAAAAGTTTACATACCCCAATGTAATTTCTTGAAAACAGATAATTATAGGAAAAATCTTTTGTAGCAAAAGTTTTGCTTTTCTGGATGAGGGGAAAAAAAGTTACAGAGATATAGATGTTTCCAATTATTTATTTCAGCAATTTTTTTTTTTACAAAAAATGCTAATTCAAACGTATTCATAACCCAACAAGGAAAATTTAATGAACAGCTAGTTGAGGCACCTTTAGCAATAATAACCTCTTTTAAACAGTTAGGATATTTGTTAATGAGCTTTTGGCACTTGAATGCCGTTTTTATATTTAACTCTGTTTTTGAGCACTACCTAAACTTTTCTTCACTTCTCTAAATATAAATTGGACAGCTAAGCTATTTACCAATTGCACAAAACCATTTTTAAACACACATTATTTTTTGTTAAACTACACAGGTGTCTTCACACAGACTGGAGACTGCCCTGAATAAACTTTTTTTTTTTTTTTTTTTTCTGTTTAAATACCTGCCTGCTTATTACAGGCAGATGACACTAATTAATAAGTGTAAATAATTACACCTGTGACTGCAAACACAGCCACACACCCTCATTTATCTGGCAGGACAGCAATTAACCTTATCCCTGCCAGTCCCCAACACATTTCTTCCAGGGTTCCTAAGGAAGGTGTCCACATCCCTGCCACGTGTATATATATAATTCTATATACTATATATCTATATAGATATATATATATCTATCTATATATATATAGGTATAATGTATGTGTGTGTGTGTGTGTGTGTGTGTGTGTGTATATAATATATATATATATATATATATAATGCAGGTCATGCTAATTTATCATTTATTCCATAACAAATACTTCTAACGTTGATAGTACAGCCAATAAAGACGTGGAATCTAAGCTTTTGTCTATATTTTTTATTTAGAGGAGCTTTTCTATTTTTAGTTCAACATAACAGTTAATATAGAATTCAAACCAAGCACCATTTGTAGAGCTTGCAGTTGGGAATATGCTAGATGGGGTGGAAAAAAGGTAAGTTCAGTCATTTATGATAATGACTTCTTGTGTTAAGCAGCCAGTTTCAGTAATTAATCCCAAAAACAATGAATAGGTTCAAAGTATTAGAATACTGCAGTTTAATTACATGCCTAGTTTGCATAGAGTTGATATGAATGTTAATCAGTGTAAAACCGTTCTAGCACTCTGTTGTGAACTAACAAAACAACACAATGCTATCACGAAAAAAAACATTTATTTATTTTTAATTACCCAGAAGCTTTATTTGACTTTTTGATTGCTAAACACCACTCAGGCTTGCTAACTTGATCCCTCTGAATATACAAATTCACAGTTGGTATTAACATTTTGTTTAAAGGACCATGGTGAGTTTACTCACTCCACATGCAAAATGCCTACAGACCAAAAACAAGCCATAAAGGTAGTAACTTCAAGGGTATACACTCCACTTCATGTACATGAATCATCTGGGATGATATGGGTAAACCAGGCCCGACCAAAAAAAAAGGAAAAAAAGTGCTCCATAACATGATGTCAATGGGGCCAAAAAACTGCTTCGGAAACACTATACCCAATAGTAAGCAAATCATATGAGTGAACCGGGTGGGAGTATCTACAGTATGTATGGAACTGAAAATGCAATCACACAATGGACTCATTGGTGCATTGAGTAGCTGTCTTTCAAAACATTTTGCAATGCTGTTTGGCCCATGGAAGACTGTGCTCTGATGCCCACAATCATGTCATGGACATGTTTTCAATGAGTGGTCAGTCTGGTTTGCTCACATAGGGTCTTATTTATGAAAGAGCACTAAATGTAGCTGTAACGTGCACATGAAGTAGTAAGCCTAACGTGCACCATAAATTTAAATTTACTGCCCCATTTACTATCAGAGAATGCATTAATTTACGTGCACACTGTTTGGCTAATTTACATACTATAGCGTGCACACTACATGTATGTGAGAGATAATTTAATGTGCATGAGAATTTCCGAGACTTACCCATGACCACTGTAATATAAAAAGCCCCAGCACTCCAGACGTATCTTTTGGTCAGTAGCTTATTGTGAAGGTGGAGGTGGCTAACATTGACCGAAAATGAGCGATTAACAGACACAGCATTCAGCAGGGGACAGGCAGAGGCAACGCAAACTAAAACAGTACACAGAGGAGTTTGAAATTCTAGTTAAGAAGGTTGTTTTAAATTATAGTACCTTGCTTGGTCCAGTGTTTTATTTAACCACTCTGTTATTTGTACCAATGTAATGAACTATAAAATAAAATCTAAAAATTATAACATTCATTCACGTTTATTCACACTTACTATAACCTGTTATTTGCAGGTAATCACTGCTCTATATAAAAAACTTTAATGCAAGTAATGCCTCCAAAATGACAGATAGATTTCAGCCCAGAATAATAGGTTTAAATAGTGCACCTGTCACAAGGTGACCATATTTTGTAAACTAAACCCGAGGACACACATCAAAAAATGTACTCACCACTATTCCTGATGCTGGCAGCACTAGAAAAGCTCACTGGATTAGCTATGGCAACTGCAATAGTGCTCTACCATCTAGATCTGGGGTCTCCATCCCTGGTCCTGGAGAGCTACAGGGTCTTCTGGTTTTTGTTTCAACTGTGTTCTCAGTTACTTAATTGCACCAATTCTTGGCTTAATTAGTCAAGATTAACAGGTGTTCTAGATCTTTAGCCATTGATGATGTAAAGACACCCACTGGTTTGGTGCTCTCCAGTGTTATAGCCAATAATAATAACAATAATAGAAACAGTGTGGATATTTCTCTCTAACGCATTTATGCATCCGACATATTAACCAACACGAGAAATTAAAAGTAAAGGTATTCGGGGACGAGTTTTGTGAATCGGGGACTCTTTCGGGGACATTGTTTGGTCAATGACAAAGTATCTCATCCAGGGACTGTCCCCTGAAATTGGGGACATATGGTCACCCTAGCCCAGGGGTAGGTAACCTTGACTTTTCCAATCCATTCCACTGCAGGACTTTGTTCCAACTAGACCCTTAACTATTTAAATTGAACCTGTTGGAGACTTCTCTGGAATTTTATAAAGTTATCTTTTCCCTGGCATTTGATTAATAGAGTTCTATGTGCGGGCATTTTATGTCTAGATTTCCCTGGCATGTTAGGTATACACTTCACTCACTGGTATTCTATGCAAACAGAAAATAGTTCCCTGGCATTTAATTTAAATAGTTCCCTGGCATTCATTTTATATAGTTCCCTGGAATTCTATGTGGTTAGTTTGCTCGTACATCGTAAAAGTTCACTAGACCACCAGGTTTTGAAAGCCACCAGCATAGAAAGTGATTTGTCCGACCCTGATTACCATAAAAAAGCACATATTCATTCTGACTACCATAGTGTGGCACAATAAAATCAGCATGCGCAGTAATATGTCCACTATTGACAATGAATACAATTGCAATAGTAAATACAGAACTCATTAACGTGCACACTAATTGTACCATAATGTTTAGTGCTCTGAGTTTTTTTGCCCATAATTTAAACAGGCAACGCAGGGGACATGTCCCCCACACTTTTTCAATGATGGGGCAATGTTCCCGGCTGACAAATTTGTATACAGCTTGAGATCACAGTAATGTTGGAGAAAAATGGCAAACGAGTGGACAAATATAGAGGTAATAGAAATTACTTGTTTATAATTTAGGAGATTGAGACAACCATTACATGTGACTTGTGAGTGTTCTTTATGGAATCCTTTGACGTTTCACATATTAACAAAACCTACTGATTTTACCAACGCTGTCCAGTCTCTAGCACAGTTTTCATGTACGCTGTTTCAGACAAGCTGAAAAGAACAGTTTTTTCAATATTTCTGCACATCGAATTATAAAGTAATCCTGAAATGATGTCCCTTCGCAATCAATATTAACTGAACATGTGCTCCTAGTAGGGTGTATTGCTTATCTGCCCATTTAGTGGAGGGGTAAATAATGTAACCTGCTTTAGAGAAAGCCCCACTTTTAAGAGAGCAAATAGGGTTCCTGCTGGTACGGGAAAAGAAAAAATTATAAGTTCACATCTTGATTATGGGTTTTAATCTTGACATTTTCTGATGAATAATTAACCATCCGATCTACATTCAATTAATCGATTAATCACACCTGTTTGCTAGATCAGAGAGCTCAGTGATTCACAAGGCTTTTCCCATCACTTCCCTAAACTATTTATTATTCTAAAGGTTGTACTCAAAACCCCAGTTAGACACACAGTGGTTGTGTACTTGGTTCACTCAAACTGGTTACACACATCATACATGCTCTCCACCTATTCACAACCCATCACCTCCAGCTTGTAGAGAACAAAGGGACTGGCTTTCCAGCTCCTTTTTATAGTAGGTGGCCGATGCTAATTGATAATCAATCAATCAATTAACACCTGGCCACCTTCTACACTTGTTTTATCAGGGAATTAAAAAGAAACACAGATACTCTTTACATGCAGGGCCCCAGCCCTGCCACACACGTTTTCTATTTCTGTGGTACTCAGTGCCCTAATAATACTCATTAATGCTCTGCTTTAACACAGAAAAACAGAAGTTTTCACAAACCTAAGGGACAGAGTTGGAAACTTGTCTTTCTGAAAGGAGACTCCACCCATCAATTTCATACATTACCAGTTTGACCAGTTCAATCGGTCTCTCTGCCCACAAACCCCTGTGGTTTCTATGTTTGGTCCTCCTCCTCCCTAGTTCCACCCTGCAGCATGCCTTGTCTAGGGGGAAGGTGGCCCCAAGTGCCACTTGTCCTGCCCGCTGGCCGAGCCATTCTTAATCACTGTATTGCATTCATCTCAGCTCGGCAAGCATAGGGGCAGCTATTGAGCTCCAATGGAGAAGGCCATGGGCCAATTTGTAATGTGAATGTATTATGTGTCTGTTAGTTATCATATTCATGTCAGGCATAACTGTTTGCTACTTGTTCATGTGCCATCAGGAATATCTTTCACAACCAATAAACTGTTATTTTTAGTACTAAGTGGATGTCTTCTTTCTGAATTTAAAATGCTCAACATTTTAATAATAAAGTAAGTGCTTAACCATAGACTGCATTGCTCGTTTACTTATAAAAGCTAATGTATCTCTGAGTTGCACTTAAAGAAGGCAGAGAGGAGCAGGACTTTTTTTTAAACAAATTTTCTTAACACCTGTTTCAAAAGCTGTCTTGCCATGCCAACAGGATTTAAGGGCCTAAACAGAAGCTCCAGCGCTAATGGGTGAAATACTGAGCTGAATGACATTGTAGAAGGTGTTAGGATGTATACCCTGACACATAGTGTGCCTCCCTTTGCATATGCAAAGGCAAATCATGTCAACAGCATCAAACTTGTATGAAAGTGTTAAAAAAACAATCATTTAACTGACCCTTGTGCAACTAACTTGTCTCTAGTTTAAAAAAAAAGAACTTAAAAAAATCTTAGAAAATTTGTACATGTTTTTGCAGTGTAGGAAGAGAAGCATTAGCATGAAATTAACTGAATCAGACTTGGTTCAAATAGTGTGGGTGTCAGTATAACCCACTTATATATATACTGTACTTATTTTAAAGCATTAGGCAATTCCCCTATTGATTATGTATTGTTGCAAATTACAATTTACACACGTGTGACTGTTTACCAGAGCTACGGTTAAAAAAAAAAAAAACTAATAAAAAAAAACCCATTAAACATTGTTTGTTAACATAATATAAATCCTTAGCAATACCTTTAGTCTGCAACATTCATTTCTAAACTTAATTGAGGTGAGTTCAATTAATTTTACCTGCACAGTGCATTGGAACCAGCTTAATTGGTGATTCTCTTGCTTTTAATCGCCAATGAGCTCTATGGCCCTAAATTCAGTTTTAGTGTAAATTCAGTAATACAAGGTGCTATCTTCTTGACCATTCACATTAAAGATGATTTATTTAATTAATTTATATTATTTGTTTATGTCTTTCGACAGTCATTTGATTGCATAATGTCTTTTTCCTACCAGATGTCTGCCAGCTTTATGACAGGGTTATTGCAAGTTGTAAAAAAGTAATTTATTTGTGCACTCCTGTGAGGCTCACTAGCATATCTTCCCAAAATCAAAGTCTATATGTTGCTGATGGTAACATGTTAACAACCTAAGACACCCTTGATGTGTGCTTTCTGCTATCAAAAGAAATAATACCTTTTGACCTTTTTTATGTTCTAATATCAGATGAGTCAGATGTTTGAATTTAACATAGCAAAACTGGTCAACAAATAGGTATTTGTTAACAAACATCATCTTTTTTATTTTCTATCCTGCAGCAAGCAAGCCATGATTCACCCTACCTAATGTCGGCTACCCTCTAATGTATGTAAATAGTACAGGAAAAAGGGTGGCAGCATCAAGGCATAATGTTAACTCTTGTTACTACATACCCTAATAGATTATAACCACAGTCTTGTTGTGACTGTAAATGGTGCATCAGCTGTTTTCAGTAAAGACCTTAGGCTCAGGCTTGACTGGTGATTCTCTGATATGAATGATACATCTGTTCATGCATAACACATTTTGTGTAAATGCTGAATTAACAGGTCTGAAGTCAGACCTGGCCAGCTTTCATAGAGGGACAGCTTGGCAGGTTCTTCTGCGTCCTAAACTCTAACTGATGCTTCAAGAGGATCTCAACAGTAATGTCTGTAAGGATCATTCTGAAGAACAGACTTTGCTAAAGATTTCTACCTGCAACCTGCCTGAAGAAATTAGTAGTGGTGTTCATCACATATCCCTCCAGAACAGTTTTAAACACCTACCAAAAATGTTGATTCATCAGTCATTCCTTCAGTTCTCATTCGGAGCCACCAGACTAATCTTAACTTAAAGGAATGAGATGCAGATAGGCTGAACAAACTGTATCTATTTAGTCTAGAACAAAGAAACGGGGCTTGATTGAAGTCTTTAAAATTTTAAATGGAGTTGACAA
This sequence comes from Polyodon spathula, assembly GCF_017654505.1. NCBI lineage: Eukaryota > Metazoa > Chordata > Actinopteri > Acipenseriformes > Polyodontidae > Polyodon > Polyodon spathula. The sequence continues at coordinate 38,810,676 of NC_054535.1, forward strand.
AGTTAACCCTAACCACACTTTAAGTGCAGCACAGAAAAAGGGACCAAGGGTAACAGTTGGAAATTTAGTGGAAATATTCAGGACAGAAGAAGGACACACTTCTTCATACAAAGAGTGGTGAGGATATAGTATGGGTTTCCTTGCCACATTGAGTCAGAATCACTTGGAATTTTGAAATGAATCAGCTATGAGCAACTGGAAGAACAAAGATAGGCCTAATGACCTCCTCTTGTTCGTAATTATAAAACATGTCTTATGTTCTAAATAATTACGCCAGTATTACCAATAGTAAAATCAAATCGAAAAGAATACTTCTTACTTTTAATTTATTATACAACAATCGAACACTGCTCTCCCATTGTTTTCTGTGGAGGTTGGTCGTACTGTTAATCTTTTCCATTACTATGGTAAATAATGGAAAAGATTACACCAATTAATGATGCCTGTTCTAAAACCACTGCTTACTGATGAAACTTTTCATAGGGATACCCGTTGCTATACATTTGATGCACAAGATGACTGGCTTTTTTACAGGGTCATAATTATTGAAATTTGAACAAATCTGTAGTAATTGTTGGATTTTTTATATTTGATTTAAAATGTGATAATAGGCGTAATGATATTCTCCACAGGGAAATGTTGGTTTTTGTCTAAAATCTCTTTAGAAAAGCAAAATGAAAAAATATGTACATACAGTACCTATAGAAAGTCTACACCCCCTTGAACTCTACACCATACTCCACACTGTTAGGGGGAAAAAATAGATATATTAAAAATACAAAACTGAAAGACCATAATTGGATAAGGCAGCAATTACACCTGTGAGTCTGTTGGGATGGGTCTCTACCAACTTTGCACACCTAGATTTGATAATATTTGACCACTATTCTTTACAAAACTGTTCAAATTCCTTGGGGAGCCTTGATGGACAGCAATCTTCAAGGCATGCCACAAATTTTCGATTGGATTTAGGTCGGGGCTCTGACTGGGCCACCCATGGACATTTACCTTTTTGTTCCTTAGCCACTCCAGTGTAGCTTTGGCTGTGTGCTTTGGGTCATTGTCATGCTGAATGGTGAACTTCCGTCCCAGTTTCAGCTTTCTTGCAGAGGGCAGCAGATTTTCCTCAAGGACTTCACTGTACTTTGCTCCATTCATTTTCTCTTCTATCCTGACAAGTGCACCAGTCCCTGCTGATGAGAAACATCTCCATAACATGATGCTGCCACCATCATGCTTCACAGTAGGGTTGGTGTCTTTGGTTAATGCGCTGTGTTGGGTTTGCACCAAACATAACACTTTGCATTTAGGCCAAAAAGTTCCATTTTTATTTCGTTAGACCACAAAACTTTTTGCCACATGGCTACAGAATCTCCTGAGTGTTTTTTTTTATACTTCAAACAGGATTCAAGGTGGACTTTCTTGAGTAATGGCTTCCTTCTTGCCACCCTACCATGCAGGCCAGATTTGTGGAGTGCTTGGGATATTGTTGTCACATGCACACTTTGACCAGTCTTGGCTATAAAAGTCTGTAGCAAACTCTTGAAAAGTTGCCATTGGCCTCTTAGTAGCCTGTCTGATCAGTCTCTTTCTTGCTCGGTCATCCAGGGATGGCCTGATCTAGGCAGGGTCTTGGTGGTGCCATACATCTTCCACTTCTTAATAATTGTCTTGACCGTGCTCCAAGAGATATTCGAGGCCTTTGATATTTTTTTATGCCCATCCCCTGATCTGTGCCTTTCAACAACTTTGTCCTGGAGTTCTTTTGAAAGTGCCTTGGTGCTCATGGTTGAGTCTTTGCTTTGAAATGCACTACCCAGCAGTGGGAACCTACAGGAACTGCTGAATGTATCCTGAAATCATGTGAATCACTACAATTAACACCAGTGGAGGCCACTTAACTTGGTGTGTGATTTTGAAGGCGATTGGTTACACCTGAGCTAATTTAGGATTGCTATTACAAGGGGGGTGGACACTTATCCAACCAAGCTATTTCAGTTTTTATTTTTAAAAAAACTAATTTCTATAATATTTTTTTTACTTGGAAGTTGTGGGGTAGGATGTGTAGATAAATGAAAAAAAAATGAAAATGCATTTTAATTCCAGGCTATAAGGCTCCAAAAGGTGAACATTTTGAAAGGGGGTGTACACTTTCTATAGCCACTATATATATATATATATATATACACACACACACACAAACGGTCAAAAGTTTTAGAACACCCCCATTTTTCGAGTTTTTATTGAAATTTAAGTCCAGTGAATAACCTGAAATGGTACAAAGGTAAGCGGTAAGTTAAGTTAAAAAAAAAAGTTTAGGTTACCAAAAACTGAAAAATAATGTAGATTTCAGAGTTAAACAAAAAGGCCATTGATGCTAACAATTCCTACAGGTGTCCCAACTTTTGTTGATTCCTTACAAACCCTCTGTCTGTATAAAAGCAGTGTTGGAACAGAGGGTGTTACTACACCCTCTTAAGCATTATTTGGACAGTATTGTACTGCAGGAAGTAGTGTATTGCTGTCATAATGACGAGAAAAAGGCAATTAACAAAGGAAGACAGACGGACCATTATAACCCTTAAAAGTGTAGGTCTTTCCTTTAGAGAAATTGCAAAGAAAGCCAAGGTGTCAGTGAGTACACTTTCCTACACCATCAAAAGGCACTTGGAAACTGGAGGAAACTCTGACAGCATGAGTTCTGGCAGACCCAAAGCCACAACAGAATCAGAAGACAAGTTTCTGAGAGTCAACAGCTTGCATGATAGGCGGCTCACAGGACAACAGCTTCAAGCACAGCTTAACACTGGTCGAAGTAAGCAAATCTCAGTTTCAACTGTGAAGAGAAGACTTCGAGCTGCAGGTTTGACAGGTCGAGTGGCAGTAAGAAAGCCATTGCTAAGATGGCAAAATAAGAAAAAGAGGCTTGCCTGGGCCATGAAGCACCGCCAGTGGACTACTGAAGACTGGAAGAAGGTCTTATGGACCAATGAATCAAAATTTGAAATCTTTGGTTCATCACGCAGGGTTTTTGTACGCCGTCGAGTAGGCGAAAGGATGGTTCCTCGGTGTGTGACACCAACTGTCAAACATGGAGGAGGAAGCGTGATAGTCTAGGGCTCTTTTGCTGGATCCAGAGTCAGCGACTTGCACAGAGTGAGTGGCACCCTGAACCAAAATGGCTACCACAGCATTCTGCAGCACCATGCAGTACCCTCTGGTATACGTCTAGTTGCTCAGGGGGTCATCCTACAGCAAGATAATCACCCAAAACATACCTCCAGGCTATGTCAGAACTACCTTAGAAGAAAAGAACAAGATGGTAGGCTTCAAATCATGGAATGGCCAGCACAGTCTCCAGACTTAAACTCCATCGATCTGGTTTGGGATGAACTGTTCAGAAGGGTGAAAGCAAAGCAACCTACAAGTGCAACACACTTGTGGGAACTTCTGCAACAGTGTTGGGAAGAACTTTCCGAATAATATTTGATTTCCATTGTAGAAAGAATACCACAAGTGTGTTCGACTGTTATATCTGCTAAAGGTGGTTACTTTGATGAGTCAAAAATTTTGATTAAATTTTGTTAAACAAAATGATTCCATGATTTCTTTTTTCATCTCCAATTGTTTATTTGTTGTATGCTTTAATTTCAGAGTACATTGAGACATTAAACTGCGTAAATCTCAATAAAAACTGGAAAAATGGAGGTGATCTAAAACTTTTGACCGGTATTGTGTGTGTGTGTGTGTGTGTGTGTGTGTGTGTGTGTGTGTGTGTGTCTATATATATATATATATATATATATATATATATATATATATATATATATATATATATATATATATATATATATATATATATCACGGCTCTATAGTAGAAAGTAGATTTTGACATTCAGTGCAAAGTACCCCTGCTGAACCACCAGGTTGTGATTAAACTGATTTCCCCATGGTTAGCAATTTCAGGTTTTTTAGCTTCTGTTGCCTACAGTTTTGCAGAAGATCCTGGGTTGTAGCGACTGTCTGAAGTGTCACTTTACAGTTGCCAAGCACTTCATAATAAAAGCCATGGATGATTAAGATGTGTGTTGAATAATAAGCCACAAAGCTGGCCCTAAGTATACTGTATTCGATCTATTGTGTTGACCTTGAATGTATTACATTTCTGGTTGCATGAGGACTACAATCTGTCCTTAAGCACTGTTCCTAAAAGTTTTGAGACAAAAGTTCATTTGACAAAAGTTCTTAGTTATAGCTGTATGAAATAAACCGAAGGTTTCACATCCCCCAATTAACCCAGATCTTGGACTACCTAATATTAACATTGTATTGCCTGAGTTCAGAAACTGCTTTCCAGTTCTGCTGTACCATCCATATGCATATGTAACATAGGCTAGATACATCAAGTTTCATTATACAGTATGAGTAAGCATCAGTCATCCCGTAAACATCTTCTGTGGATCAAGTTTTCTTTGCCTTTAACCCTTAGCGGTCCATTTATTCAGCGCTTGTCAGGCATGTCAGGTCCAATGTATTTCACATGCGCTGTTTATTTTACACGCGCTGTTTAAAATATATATTTGTTCCGAGTAAAACAGGTTTAAAAGGTAGTGCATAGCAAAAGGACGTCAGTACTGCATCTCCAGCAAAGAGATACTCTGCAAATGTCTGTGATATTCTTTGAGCACTAGATGTGGAAGCAGCTATCTCCTTTATTTGTGTCCGTGTTATCTCTGTGGTTCAGGGGCTATCTGTATTGCTCAGATACCCCCCCCCCCCCCCCCCCCCCCTGCTTTTTCGGCTTCATTTGGCTCCTATCGGTCTCACTCGGCCAGTGATAGGTTTTCTCTACTTTTTCCGGAGAAAAAACGACTAGAGACCGGACCTGGTCCGACATAGGACCGCAAAGAGTTAATAAAGAGTAGATGTTCACTGACTAGATGGTGCAGGCTCTTACTGCTATCAATATTTATTTTTGCTGACTTAGCCTGGGTTACATACAGTATGTCTTTGGCTGGCAACTAGAACTGAAGAAATTGTAAGGTCAAACTGTAAGAAACTAAGTGAAGCAGACAAACATTTCTGCTAGTGCATTCTTGGGTCAAAACACCTTAGCACCAACATTTGAAACATACCACTGACTCATAAAGGCCCAGTAAAAAAAGATTATTTAATTCTCTTAAAACATCTAGCTGATCAAGAGCTTCAATTAATAAGGTTGGTTTCACATATCATCATATGTAAACAACTGTTTTGAAGGCCAAACTGGTGCTATCACAAAAATAAACACAAATGCATGCTGCTAATCCACTACAGTATAGGAATGATATCAGCAGCAAAGTGCAGTATTTGATCCTAATCCATTTTGTTGCTATTGATGGTAATGCTGTAGACTTCAAACATGTCTGCTAGGGTTTTGTCAATAGGTATTCTTACTTTTTTTTTTCTATATGACTAAATCCACCATCGGACACTATGGAAATGAATCAAATAAACAGTAAAGGATAAAGATTATGAATCTAAATTGATGTCTATATTTACATGCACTATGTTAGTGTATGTTTATGCATGTATCAATATGATTTTTGTCTTGCTGTTTTGTGGTCTCCCAGTATGCTAGGATACCCTGGCAGAAAAAAAAAAAAAGTGAAGTGTTAGAATAATTAATCCACTGGCAGCATAGGGTTAGAGCAATTACATTTGTGCTACAGCAGTTTAGAATGAGGTGTGCCTGATTGCATTAGGACCTGCTGTTTGTCAGTCTTTTGAAATTCATGTCATTAGGCAACTCTGATTTGTTATAATATTGTGATATTTTATCTGATTACACTTATCTGATTGTGCAATGTCTGCTATTCTGCAACCAATTTCTCTCTGTACGGTATATTAAAGGCAGGTGGCTTTATCATTCCCGAGCTGGAAGGCACAGACTGCTCTGAATATCAATAGGCATTTTATATCATTATGTTACTCTGGAAAAAAAGGCCCATTTAGTGTACAAATTACATGCAGGATACCTTGTGGAGAATATAAACCATGGTGCCAAGGGAATGAGAAACAGTACAGAATTAGTAGATACGCTTGAACTCAATTTTAAAGTGGAATTACCTATTTAATCTAACTTTTTTATATACAAATCAATTGTTGAATACATATTTTAACTTTGATAGGTATTTGTTCCAGTTTTACTTAAGAAGATGGTTACTGGTGGATTTTTTGAAAGAGGGATGAATCTCCATAGATCATTAAAATATGGTTATTCAAAAGTAGTATATCCTCTACATTAACATATTTGGAACTTGTTTAAAATACTGATATGTGTTATTTATTGTTTTCTGTAGTTTTTTTTTTCTGCTTCATTATTTACAATGCTTACTTTTGCAGAAAACTGTCTCGTTTTAAACCTTTGGGACTGCATCTGAAAAGGCTACAAAAAGCAGAATCCCTGACGTTCGCTGGTTGGTCATTTCTATAGCTGAGATTTCTGAGTTTCCATTGTCTTTCTCATAGTTGCCACTAAGAGGATATGAATTATAGCTGTATACCCTTAAAACCCCTTCAATTAGATATACAGCTTGTGGTGTTTTAGGTGAGCCTGGTAAATCGTGATCTTGGCCAAAACAGCAGGACAAAATTATACAAAACACAAGAATTTAAACAGGAAAGACATTAGATATTAAAAAATGTTGATGTATGAAGTATGCCTTTTTTTGCAAACATCATAAAAAGGTAAGACAGTAAAAATAATTAAATTAAGAAACATACTCTTTAATTGATGATATATGATTACATTTTACATAAAACATCTATTGGGCTGACATTGTTGCCAACAGGGGTATAAATAAATATTTATAAATATATAAATTATAAATAAAATAGGGCGTCATATAAATATTATAATTTATAGATAATAATAATATTAAATAAATTAATAAATAATAATAATAATAATATTAATATTACGAAGTCTTCTTCTTCTTCTTCTTAAGAAGAAGAAGAAGAAGAAGAAGAAGAAGAAGAACTGCCAGGCAGTGTATGGCTTCCATTTGGAAATTTTGGCAAGCTGTAGCTTTGCAGCACAAGTGTCAGCAACAGATTAGTTTTATGGAGCAGTTTCAATTCAAAATACTCCATTAGTTCATTATATCATGATGCATTATAACTTCAAAATAACCCTATCTACACACTGTAAGAAGTTATCAGCTAGTTTTACATTTTAACTTAAGGAGAGGTCAAAGGTCACGTGCAAAGTGATTTTTGGATAGAACCATTGACCTATCTGCACTTTGTAAGGAATTATAAGCTAGTTTTTTATTTGACCGAAGATTTTGAAAAGGTTTTTAAAGAAATGCGTCAGGTGGCCATATTGGCTTATGCACAAACACCAGAAGCAGTTTGATTTTTGGTCGCATTTTGGTGTATTTGGCGGCAGCCATTTTGATAGTAAAATTAATTGCAGCAACTTCTTCTTCGGAAACGTAAAGCGGGTTTGGTTGCTGTTGGCATATGCAAAGTTTGGATCAATCGGTTCCCAAGAAGAAGATTTTGAAAGCTTTTTCTATCTTGGATAATGCAGGATTGAAATTTATTTTGATATATTAATTGATATATATTATTATATATATGAATATATTATATTATATATTATCATATATATATATATATATATAATATATGTTATCGTTATGGCTTCCCAGGTCAGCTTGGAAATCTAATAATAATATTATATAATTAGCATTTTTGGCACAAAAGCTACAAACTCTCCCTTTGACTGAATTCTGGTTTAGTCAACCATCTAATGGCATGCCTGATTCAAATTGGAAGGGGTGGCTTTAGGACCCAGTCAGGTTTTTTATTGGCTTAATTTAATAATTAGGGACATGTTGCCCGGACCTGGACTTGACATGCTGGTTTATTTTACCCTAGGTATATTGTATTATACATATACCTTCTGGCCCCGGGGCCACACATTTGAGCATATTACTCATGGGCTTGCTCTCTATACAAATTAATCAGGAATAAGAAGAAATTATATTTACTGTGTTACACCTATGCAACTACTCATTAAAGATTCCATATACGCAGTGATCTGGCAGTAATCCTTTTTGTTATGTATTTATTTAAAGCTGTTAAACCCTCTTGGTGCATAAATCCCATCCATACCTACTGTCAGTTATGTATCCACAACTGCATGTAGACTGTTTAATCTTTTAACCATGTCATAGAATTCAATTTCAGATTAAGGTGTTCTCATTAAACCCCAGTCAAGGAAACACACACACACACACACACACACACACACACACACACATATATATATATATATATATATATATATATATATATATATATATATATATATATATATATATATATATACAGTGGCTTGCAAAAGTATTCAGACCCCCTGACCAATTATCTCATATTACTGAATTACAAATGGTACATTGAAATTTCGTTCTGTTTGATATTTTATTAAACTGAAATATCTTGCTTGCATACGTATTCAACCCCTGTGCTGTGGAAGCTACCAGTTTGCATTGATGAAAGAAATTGCCCAAACGAGGACACAGTTATCTTACCATTGGCCTCCACCTGTGAACCATTAAAGTTGCTGTCACATTTTCTGGATAAAAACCCAACTGTTGAAGGATCATTGGTAAGGCTGTAAATCTGAAGGAAAATGAAAACCAAAGAGCATTCTACAGAAGTTAAAGATAAAGTAATACAAATGCAGAGATTAGGGAAAGGGTACAAAATAATATCCAAGTGTTTGGATATCCCAGTGAGCACAGTTGGATCAATAATCATGAAATGGAAGCTGCATCACACCACCCAGGCACTGCCAAGAATAGGCAGACCCTCAAAACTCAGTGCTCAAACAAGAAGGAGACTTGTGAGAGAAGCCACAGAGAGGCCAACAATCACTTTTAAGGAGCTACAGAGTTCAGTGGCTGGGAGTGGAGTAATGGTGCACCAGTCAACCATATCAAGAGCTCTGCATAACACTGGCCTTTATGGAAGGGTGGCAAGAAAGAAGCAGTTACTCAAAAAGTACCATCTGAAAGCATGCCTGGAGTTTGCCAGAAAGCATGAGAGTGACCCAGCTGCGATGTGGGAAAAGGATTTGTGGTCAGATGAGACCAAGATAGAGCTTTTTGGCCAAAACTCAAAGCGCTATGTGTGGTCTAAACCTAACGCTGCCCATGCCTCAAGACACACCATCCCTACAGTGAAGTATGGTGGTGGCAGCATCATGCTGTGGGGATGCTTCTCATCAGCAGGGCATCTTGTTACAATTGAAGGAAGAATGGATGGAGCAAAATACAGGAAAATACTGCAAGAGAATCTGCTTCAGTCCGCTAAAAAAACTGAAGCTTGGGAGGAAATTCACCTTTCAGCAGGACAATGATCCCAAGCACACGGCCAAAGCAACATTGGAATGGCTCAAGAACAAAAAGGTGAATGTCCTACAGTGGCCCAGTCAAAGTCCTGATCTCAATCCCATTGAGAATCTGTGGCACTATTTGAAAATTGCAGTTCACAAGCGTCGTCCAACCAACCTGAACAACCTGGAGCAAATCTGCCAAGAAGAATGGGCCAAAATCACTCTGACACTGTGTGCAAAGCTGGTACATACTTACCCCAAAAGACTTAAAGCTGTTATTGCAGCGAAAGGTGGCTCTACCAAATATTAATGTGTGGGGGTTGAATACTTATGCAAGCAAGATATTTCAGTTTTTTTTTTTCTTAAAAATATTTCCCAACATAAAACCAATGTCACCTTACAATAATTGATTTTGAGTTTAAGTGTTTTAAAAAAAAATATTGAACAGAACGAAATTTCAATGTACCATTTGTAATTCAGTAATATGAGAGAATTGGTCAGGGGTCTGAATACTGAATACTTTTGCAAGGCATATATATATATATATATATATATATATATATATATATATATATATATATATATACACTACGGATGTATAAGACTGGGAAGTATACTACAGGGTTAATAGACTTTAATGTTTTACTTACGTACGTATTACACATTTTTTTAAACTTAATATTTTATTCAAAACTTGAATGCTCAAACTGAAGACTTCTAAGGGTAAGATAAGTTATAGTAAATGTCAGCAAAAACTAAAGAGAAAAAACTGAATTATGTTGATTGCATAACTATTCAGACCCATCAACTCAATATTTGGTTGAAGCACCTTTGGCAGCAATTACAGCTGCAAGTCTTTTAGGGTAAGTCTCTACCAACTTTGCACTCCGGCTTGGTACAATTTGTGCCCGTTCTCCTTGGCAGATTTGCTCAAGCTCTCTCAAGTTGCCTGGAGATCGCTTATGGACAGCAGTTTTCAAGTCTTTCCACAGATTCTCAATAGGATTCAAATCAGGACTTTGACTGGGCCATTCAAGGACATTCACTTTCTTATTCTTTAGCCACTCCAGTGTAGCTTTCGCCTTGTGCTTTGGATCATTGTCTTGCTGAAAGGTGAATTTTCGCCCCAGTTTTAGGTCTTTAGCACACTGAAACAGTTTTTCCTCTAGTATTTTCCTGTACTTTGCTTCATCCATTTTTCCTTCAATCCTAACAAGCTTTCCAGTCCCTGCTGAGGAGAAGCATCTGCATAGCACGATGCTGCCACCACCATGTTTGACTGTAGGGATGGTTTTGACTGGGAGATGTGCTATGTTGGGTCTGCACCAAACGTAACGCTTGGCATTTAGACCAAAAAGTTCCAATTTGGTCTCGTCTGACCACAACACCTTTTGCCACATTTTTGCAGGATCACTCAGGTGCTTTGTTGCAAACTCCATGCAGGCTTTGAGATGGCTTATTTTTAGTAATGGCTTTCTTCTTGCCACCCTACCATACAGGCTATTTTTGTGAAGTGTTCTGAATATTGTTGACTGATGCACGTATTCTCCCATCTCAGCCATTGAACTCTGTAGCTCTTTCAAAGTTGTCGTTGGCCTCACAGTGGCATCCCTCACCAGTTTCCTCCTTGCCCGGCTGCTCAGTTTGGAGGGACGGCCTGATCTAGGCAGTGTCTGGGTGGTACAATGCATCTTCCATTTCTTGATGATTGTATAGACTGTACTCACAGGGATATTCAGAGACTTCAGTATTTTTTGTACCCTTCTCATGATCTGTGCTTTTCAATGATTTTATCCCTGACTTGCTTGGAAAGCTCCTTGGTCTTCATGGTTGTCTTTGCTTGAAATTCACTAGCTGACCAAGGAACCTCACAGCAACAGATGTTTTTATTCTGAAATCATGAGAACCACTAATATTGCACACAGACAGAGGCCATTCAACTAATTGTGTGGCTCGTTAAGGTTATTTTGGGCACATGAATTAATTTAGGTTTGCCACAGCAAAGGGTTTGAATATTTATGCAATAATGACTTTTCCATTTTTAGTTTCATATTAATTATCTATTTACCTCTTTCTTTTTGTTTTTGCTTTGAATGTGTGGAGTAGGTTGTGTATATAACACATATTAATTCCTACTTCAAAGTGTCATGACTGCATATTTTACTAAAAGCATTCAATTAATGACTTGTGTACTTGAAATGAGTGTTTAGATGCCAGATATTAAATATTTCTCCTCCGGGCTTAGATAAAAGAAATGCTGTCTCTTAATCTGATGAAAATGAAATGTCCCGGATGAATCATTGCTTAGGGGAACCAATTTATTTAGTCACTCAGAGGTGCTAAGTTATTTATTACTTGTCAGTATGTGCTGGTAGTTCAATTTGTATATATTTGTCACTCCAGGATTTAATATGCAGTGCTTGCTGGGTAAAGGGTGTGTCTGAAAAGTTTTCATAAAAACGAGAGTACTTGTTCCTGCGAACTCTCGTTATATAGCATATAGGGGAGCAGTTTGTATTTCTATGTGTTTATGTGAAGCTTGTACTTATAGTGAGCATATCTACAGATACACTATAGGTCAGGGGTTAAAATTACTTTTTTAATCCCTTCTCTTAGGAGTCCATAGCTTCAAATGAGGGTCCAAATTACTTTTGTAATCCCTTCTCTTAGGAGCCCATAGCTTCAAATGATATGTTCTTGTTACTATTGTTTGCTATAATTCTGATTGGTTCATATTTTGTATAGTGTATATATAAGTGTATTGACTATGAATTCAGGAGTTGTTCTTCAGGTCTAGCTTCCTGTCATAAACATTTGTAATATAGGCTAGATTAACCAAAGTTTTGCTGTTTTTTAGCAAGCAGCAGCACCACCTTGTGCACAGCTGTGTATTGGCAGCAATAAAAAAAGAAACTTCATCCAAAGTAGCGGATCACTATATAAAGATATCTAGTCTGCATTGTACAGTATTACATATGTCCATGGCAGGTAATAAAAAAAATTTAAAAACTGAAGAGCAACTCCTGAAGTTAGGCGTGTTCAGATTAAATAATGTTGGGACGTCTCCTCTATACATTGAAATTCTTAGAGATTTCAACTACCACTACAAGAGGTTTGACAAACACACATTGAGAATGAGTAGCTTTACAAATGGCTTTTTTTGTGCTGTTTTCCCCTATTCCGTTAACTGGGTAAGCAAATACATTATATTTTTTAATTATTAAATTATTTTAAAAAAAGAATCTCTGAGTCAGTTACCTAGTAAAGGCAGGGCAGTCAGCAGATTGTCGGTTTGCCAATGCAGGTTAATAGGTTGCTGTTAATAGGTTGAGTGTTTCTTATTGTGCAGTTTAGGTGATAGAATCGCTAAACAAAGCTAATATCACAAGAGCTGGCCTTTATCCTCCAGGGGTCTCTCAAGTTACTGGGTGTGCAGTGTGATTGTCTTGACGGCAGGATTATGGGATGCCCATTGACCTTCATTTCTACTGAGCTGTTGTGGGCAGTGGCTGTGCTGTGGAAATCTGCCTCTCTAAATTGGGTGACAAGCTGGGGGTTAAATAATTAGACTCTCTAAATAAAATAAAAATGCCAATAAAATCAGTGAGGTTAGTCATTTTACTTTCAAAAGTTTTATTTTCATATATTAAGCTTTTATTGCTTTAAACTGCAATAAAACGACAAAAGCCCCTGCTGCTGTTTACTAGTCAGGAGGATAGTATAATTATTTATGCATTTACTGTCCAGGACCCTTTTAAATGCAAATAGCCAAAAGGCATGTCTATACTTATGCTTCATTTGCTGTAGCACAAGGGATGTCTTCTTCCATAAGAATCTGCATGTAATTGCATCAGTTTAGTTTTTGCTATATAAAACTGGCATTAATATACACCACTGCGTATATAAGTCCAGCAGCTGATCACTAAAGTAAAGAGAACAAACAAATAATTAAAAAGTAAACAGACACTGACTTGAAAGTGTATCAGATCGGTACAAAATAAAATAAAGACTGCAGATGTTTTTGTCTTTCAAATTAGTTTATTTCCTAAAGAGTACTAAGGTTGCAGGTTTTCTGTAGTAAGCCTTTTGTCACTTTGTTACTGTGAACTAGACTACCAGCATGCACCGCTTTCACCAGGGGAACCAACACAAATATGGAAACAAACTTACTTATTTTGAATATGTGGAAAAGGAAAAAAATAGTGTATAGACCTGTTATTGTGTCTCTGAAAGCACACAACTAAATGTTAAAATGTATGCATTTTATTTTCATCTGTGACCAGAGAGAGAATGAATACTGCATCACCTCTACATCTGCGCACTGCAGACCACTTTTCCACAGCGTCATTTGATTGTTTTTTGTTTTGTTTGGTTCTTTGCTTTTGTATTAAATTACTTGTTCTAAATTTCATTGCAATAGGACTAGAAGTATGTCCACAAGGCACTCAACAGGCACTAAAGGGTTAAAAGTGTAATTACTTGATGCACAGTTAACTGTAGTTTTATTTTACTGCCTTTTCACCGCAGCTTAACCACATCTGTGTATAGGAAATAATGTCATTACTGGTACCTTCAAGAGGCTTTATTAAGATGACTTCAAGGGAAAGTTTCATGTAGATTTATATCTTACCTTAATTCTGCTTCACTGGTTACAATATGTACAGACCCTAGTTACTCATTGTAAGTGACACATTCTCCTTTTTCCCAGACTCATTATTGGAAAATGTAACTTCTGAAATGACTCTATTTAAGTAATAGGACTTGTTCTAAAAGTTGTTTTGTATTACCCAGAATCTTAATCTGGATACTCGAAAATGATGACTCAACTACCTCTCTTTTATTGCTTCCAGACTAATTATGTGTACCTTCATCATTAATTAACAGATCTAAATATTATAAAAAGCTGTCATACATCAACTTAACCACTGCCTTTCTTTAATCCATCAAATATATTGGTGCTTCAATGGATTTCCATTATTGGATAATTTATGTCAATTTATATTTTACTTGTATCTTCATGTCATGAGTCAATAAAAGTGACCTTAAAGCCCTCATATTTAAGGCATAAGGACATCTCAGTGGCAACAAACATATCCTTGAACTTAATAACAAGCCAGATTTCACCTTGATAGCAAAACAAATGTTGGGTGGGTAAAGTAGTCATGGTTTGAAACAGGAGGTTAAACAGCTAAATATATGTTTATAAGGCCAGAAAATACATATTTATTGGCTTTTCATTACTCAAAAAAAAAAAAAAATACCTACAGTATTAAAGACATGGTGATCTCCAGTGGCTTAATTATAAAAGCACATCAGCTTGAGTGCAGTGTGATTTATACAGAAGTGGGTAGAATTCCACTTGTCCAAGTTGCCAGTCTTCTCTAAGGTACCAGCTGAAGATAGTTTGCCTCTTCATGCTTCAGTGACTCCAATTGGTTTAGCACACCAAGAGTCCAGGGTGGTCTTTATGCCAAGGTTCAGTAGCCTTGTAAAATCTGTTGCTTATGTTCCTCAGGTGAAAAGAGGAGATTGACATGACAGCTGTAACGGAAGTTCATCTTTGTTTCTCCTGATTACGGACTCTTGCAGTGGTATTTTTGGCATTTCAAATTGGGTAAATTGACAAACTGGGGATACATGCGACAAACAACATATTGTAAAATGAATGAAAGTGCCCCTTAATCCTCATTATTACATTTTCTGCATTTATAAATCAGTCAACAATTTGAATTGATACTACTGTATGTCTCAATAATAATTAGATTTACTGCTGTATTTCAGACTAACTCCTTCAAGTAGCTGCAGTTTTTCAAAGCTCCATTTACAGCAGCTCTGTCTGTGCTATGCAATCAGACAGTCTACAGTCAGACAGCAGCAATGTTGGTTTCAAAAGGGTTTGCTGGAAGTCACTATGAGCAAAAGTGATTTTAGTCTTTTATGTAAGCCTAACCTGGTACTTTTATTTTGCATAGTGCTTTTGAATGTGTGATGTGATTTGAAAAATGCATGAGCTTGAAAGATTACCTCCAGTCCCACAGGTCTCTGATGAAAATAAGACAATATCTCTCATGGGGCTATTGCAGTGTGCATTCATTTTAGTACTTGAATAAATGTAATTTAAAAGTTCACACACATGTGTAAGTGTACACAATTCCCAAATTCCACGTTGCCACTAATGACACATACATGTACTTGAAAGATGTACATAAATAACAAAAGGGCCAGGAAGACGTCTCTGGAAAATGATTTGTCAAAATGCAGCAACTGGAAAACCTAATGCTCTGTTGAAATGACCTATTTCTCTTCTAGATCTCAAGTTCAGGTCATCCATAACTGTAAAAGCCCAACCATAAGTAATACAAAAAAAAAAAAAAAAAAAAAAAAACCTTTAAAAATAAATATTCTTCTATGTCTTTTGTGTTTATATTATATGTAATTCTTGTTGATAGGATCTTGTCATAAGTTATCCAGAATGCAGTACATTGACAAAAACTGGTCAAAATGTTGTCTAATTGTGTTGCTATGTTCATTTTTATTATTATTTTGGAGCCCTCAATGACTTATGCTCGCATGTATATACTCATATGCAGGTTGTGGATTCATTCACTGTTAAAATCCCAGAGAACATCCACGACTCAAGTATCTACACATAACAACACTAAGAGATGATGTTGTATGTGGCACGCTAAACATAGATTATATTAATGAATAATATTAGGTAAATAAAATATTTAAAAGGCTATTCCAAGAGCAATAATTGAAATAATTATTTTGCCTAAGGGAAACTGTTCCAGGTGATGAGTTTATGCTTAATATTTGGTTAGGTGCCCCATACTGGTTGATTAAATACTGTATGGTAACTTACAACAGCACTAAATTTACCTAAAAAGTTTTTGTAACTGCAATGTTTACTGGGAGGCTAACCCTCTCTCATATCCATGTCTGCTGTATAAAAACAAAGTTATTCATAGAAAAAATTATTTTCGGAGATCATTTAAAATGACATAGTAATATATTATGTCATTCTTACTAAGATTACACACATATTCATAAAGCCGGCCCAGGAGCAAAATGACATATTTTAATTTGTAGGTATTGAGGCATAAAATATATGCAAATAGATCTTGGGAAAACAATATTAAAATAGAAATGTGACTATGTTATTTGGCTGAAACAAAATAAAGACATTTACAACAAAGAGCCAGCAAATAGCCTTTCATGAAAAGTCACTTTGTCACATCAGGCCAGCTCTCGTAATAAAATGTTTCTTTCTATAAAAAATAATGACAATGCTTGAAGATCCACATGTCTAGGGCACCTTCAGAGCATTCATAGTCAAGCTAAAGAGAATTTCAACACTGCCTTTAGGATAAGCATTTAGTGATTTGTGCAGGAAATCAAGCTTAAAGGGATCTAAGAGCAATGGGGGAAAGAAAAGCTGGCGATGCTAATGGTAATGGAGTAATTTCACTCATTGCACAGTGTCAGACAAGGTTTGTTCAGCTCTTTCAACCAGTCACTGTCTTTTGACATCATCAAGGGACAGAACACCATCAATGTGTTTAATAGTTTTACATTTCAAGAGACAAAAAGTCTTTCAAACATTCATCTACAACTTGATATGAAGGTTGGGGTAGAACAACTGAACCATGGGAACATGCATGAAACTAATAAGACTGATGAGTTGATAGGATCCCCAAAGAGGCTCATCTGTACTGAAGATACATCTGCTTAGTGTGCAAGTCATACAGTCAGGGAAGCACAGGTTCACTTCCTGGCTCTGCAAAGTTTACAGTCTTCAATGGGGATTTCATTAGAGCAGGGGGTATGGAGGCAAAATTGGCAAGGACTGTTTCTCCTCACTGAGCTATAAGTATCCTACAGGACATCCATTCATTCGGGGTGAACCGACCCTTGTCTCCCAGAGGGCACGTCAACACCCACTGCAGTTTCGTTAATGTTTTGTGACAAGTTCACCCTTGCAGAGTGTGTAGATAATAATGCTATGTGTGCATGTGGAGTTGTTAAAGCTTTCTGTGTGAAACATCCAGATAGACCACAGACAAGCTGAATTGTTATCACTCTCTTGGTGAGCAGATTTCTGGACATCCTGTGAAATGTCCTGTCCTGTCAATTTTATCCCTTTCCTGTGTCCTAGGCATTGCCTCCACCATAAAACCAGTAATAGTACAACCTATTTTTCCCTAGTTCAAAATGAATAGTACTTGTGCTACTAGCTGTTAAAGACTGTATTTTGTAGTCAGACTGTCCTTGAACATCAGACAGCTGCTACCAGGTTTCTTTGTCATGAACATATTTACTGCTACATTGAATCATACTATGCTCAAGTACCTGCCCAGTTTGCATGCCCCAATTGACTGATTGCACAACCATTTCCAGCAGAACTGATATGTCTGACTGCCTGCATTATCTTACTCAAATGTCAAATGCCAATAAGGCACTGTCTAACATAAAATTATAAACATGGACCTTTTGCCCTCTGGATGATGCACAACTAAATGTAAGTAAAAAATAAAATAAAAAAGTGCCTAATGGAAGACAGATATTATATTATTGATATTGTTGGTATTAAATAATTTATGAATGGGAGATACTCAGCTTTAAATACAGCAAAGGTGAGCAACCTAACCTAAAGGCCACACATGCAGCCCTAAAACACTCTTGAGGGCCGCATAATCCCCTACCACAAAACTTGGATATAAGTTGAACTCTTGGATTTTTATCGTAATTTTTTTTTTATTACTGTATTATTATTTTATTGTATCAAGTTCGGAATATGTTTAATCATCTCACTGTTCACTTAGTTGTTCTGACCTGAAAAACAGAATGATTTAATTATGATTTTAAACAACTTGTTCTTGAACAGCAGTACTTAATTTAGCATCCCTTAGTTAATATGTAGAGGATTGCAGGCTGAGCACTGGGACACAGTTAAAAGTGTTAAAATCAGGAGTTACAGTTATTTTACCAGGAAACAAGGGCCTGTAAACTATTCAAACTAAAAGGTCTGGCACAAGCATTACAAATATATTTGTCATGGCAAATCATTCCACTGAGACAAACTGTTTCTCATCTTCACATTTTAACCTCATTATTTTCTTCTGTTTACAAATTTTGAATTTCATACCTGTTTAGTGTCCTGTTCATTTTGTATTTTTTGTATAATTCTATACTGCTGGTTCTGCTTTTATCATTATTTAACAGGCATAGTAACAAATGCCATTTTTTAACCACAGAGGCTACTGTACTTTTGGCATTTTGAGTTGCGGTATTTTTACTAGATATCAGACCTCTTTACAGGTCTGCAGTGTTTAAGGAGTTTCTCTTAATAAGGTTTAAAAGTTATCTAGTTCTTATCTCGTTTAATCTCCATGTGTATTTGTACATAAAAAAAAAAACCTCAAATTCCTCAGAAATCATGTCTGACAAGCCATCTGGAAATGATAAATGCATGGCTCTGCTGCCACCAAGTGTATTAAAATGTAACAGCACCATCCATTCTTTTTAGTGTGTAAACCAAGCATTGTTTAAAAAAAAAAAAAAACTCTTGCCAGATTTAGACACATCGAAGGGGCCGCAGCACATTCAGAAATTACCTTGACATAATGTTGCTCAGGCCAGGGGTCAATCTGTTATATTAACGCTGTTGTTAGGTGCTCAGGGGTCATTTTGAATGTAACACATAGGCTCTATAAGCTATTTTGAATCTTAATTTCTAATACATGTGCTTAATACTAGATTTCTAATAAAACATAAAAAATAAACCTGCAGTACCTATTTACATATTCCAGTAACATGTAATCCTCCTAGATAGCCCATTCTGTACATGTATATACATGATTATCCATGGATTACCCTTAAAGTTGGTAGATTTAATCCAAGAAAAAATATATATATATATATATATACACACACACAGTTGCAACGGCAAAGTCACTCATAAAAATGCGAGATTAATGATTTATACTGTAATTTTACAGTATAATCGTAAATCTCGAAAAACTACTCACTTCTAAATCTTTTGTAGTCATTTTTGTATTACTTTAGTATAAATACATGTTAATTTGGATTCATATGTTGTTTTTTTCTGACTTTATGTGAACAAAAAGACACAAATTCGCCCGTTTTCTCATTGGAAATAGTGATATTTTGAAATTTACCTGTCCTGGTCACAAAAGCAAAGTTTGTGGGGAATAATAGCCATTTTCTATACTTTTGAGGCACAAGCAATTAAGAAATAACATTTACTACCCAGGAACAAAAAAAAAAAAAAAAAAATTTACACAGTGTTATTGTAAGGTGACATTGGTTTTATGTTGGGAAATATTTTTAAGAAAAATACAAAACTGAAATATCTTACTTGCATAAGTATTCAACCCCCACACATTAATATTTAGTAGAGCCACCTTTCGCTGCAATAACAGCTTTAAGTCTTTTGGAGTAAGTATGTACCAGCTTTGCACACAGTGTCGGAGTGATTTTGGCCCATTCTTCTTGGCAGATTTGTTCCAGGTTGTTCAGGTTGGTTGGACGACGCTTGTGAACCGCAGTTTTCAAATAGTGCCACAGATTTTTAATAGGATTGAGATCAGGACTTTGACTGGGCCACTGTAGGACATTCACCTTTTTGTTCTTGAGCCACTCCAATGTTGCTTTGGCCGTGTGCTTGGGATCTTTGTCCTGCTGAAAGGTGAATTTCCTCCCAAGCTTCAGTTTTTTTAGCGGACTGAAGCAGATTCTCTTGCAGTATTTTCCTGTATTTTGCTCCATCCATTCTTCCTTCAATTGTAACAAGATGCCCAGTCCCTGCTGATGAGAAGCATCCCCACAGCATGATGCTGCCACCACCATACTTCACTGTAGGGATGGTGTGTCTTGAGGCATGGGCAGCGTTAGGTTTAGACCACACATAGCGCTTTGAGTTTTGGCCAAAAAGCTCTATCTTGGTCTCATCTGACCACAAATCCTTTTCCCACATCGCAGCTGGGTCACTCTCATGCTTTCTGGCAAACTCCAGGCGTGCTTTCAGATGGTACTTTTTGAGTAACAGCTTCTTTCTTGCCACCCTTCCATACAGGCCAGTGTTATGCAGAGCTCTTGATATGGTTGACTGGTGCACCATTACTCCACTCCCAGCCACTGAACTCTGTAGCTCCTTCAAAGTGATTGTTGGCCTCTCTGTGGCTTCTCTCACAAGTCTCCTTCTTGTTTGAGCGTTGAGTTTTGAGGGACGGCCTTTTCTTGGCAGTGCCTGGGTGGTGTGATGCAGCTTCCACTTCCTGATTATTGATCCAACTGTGCTCACTGGGATATCCAAACACTTGGATATTATTTTGTACCCTTTCCCTAATCTCTGCATTTGTATTACTTTATCTTTAACTTCTGTAGAATGCTCTTTGGTCTTCATTTTCCTTCAGATTTACAGCCTTACCAATGATCCTTCAACAGCGGTGTTTTTGTCCAGAAAATGTGACAACAACTTTAATGGTTCACAGGTGGAGGCCAATGGTAAGGTAATTGTGTCCTCGTTAGGGCAATTTCTTTCATCGGTGCAAACTGGGAGCTTCCACAGCACAGAGGTTGAATACTTATGCAAGCAAGATATGTCAGTTTTTTATTTTTCTTAAAAATATTTCCCAACATAAAACCAATGTCACCTTACAATAATTGATTCTGAGTATCAGTGTTTAAAAATAAAATATCAAACAGAACGAAATTTCAATGTACCATTTGTAATTCAGTAATATGAGAGAATTGGTCAGGGGTTTGAATACTTTTGTAAGGCACTGTCTATATATATATATATATATATATATATATATATATATATATATATATATATATATATTTGTATCTTTGATCAAATCAACCCCACTCTAACATACAGTAGGTATGTCAACCTCAAATTCTTATAACAATATACAGTGCTGGAACTTCAAGTCACATGACCTGTGGCAGACATATTAGGCGATAAGTCAACATCATGGTCACCAACACATTAAGCATGCAGAGTTTATAAAACCCTGAAAACACACTACCTGATATTGTTTCTGAGATAAGAGGCATTGACAATGTGTCGGGGGCAGCTTTGCAAAATAAATTGTCACTAACGGGTTCATTTTCTTGTACGTTACGTAGGGAATCACAGAAAACGTGTAAAGTCTTGATGTGTTAGATATGGCAAGCATCTTGGGTCATAGGTCAAAGTGAAGGGTGATTTTGCCTAAGGAGTTTCCATCACACAAAAAATGTGTAGTTGTCAGCTTAAATGTTTAATGAGAAATTAGTAAATGCAGCAGCAGCAGCAGCACACAAGATCCCGTCACAGGGATGCTTAATTTAACATACCTGTAACCAATATCACAGTAAACTTAAGCACCTGCTAAAACTGAGAAGTTGTATCTGGGACAAATTTCAGCCATCACAAATAAAGTATGGGTAATTACTATTGACAATATTTACATAACTTTATTAAATGTTTAACCCAGAAACAAAACAAACAAAAAACATTATACAACAAATTACTGTAAGGTGAATTGAGGAAAAATAGAGGTTTTTCTCAGACAATAAATGCTAATAGCCCACATTCCTTTAATGTTAGTAAGATTTTCCTAAATATCACACACATAAATGATACAATCACAAAATGCTAACATATTTATTGCTTTGTGTCAGTTTGAATGTTACAGTACTGATGTACCATTATCACAAACATGCTGACATACAACTTAAAATAAATGTGTTTACAGAACACTCTACAAGAAACACCTTACTGTAACTTTGCTTTATCCTGTTTAGTCCATATCACAGCAATACATTCTTCAACAAAAACGACATGGTTTCCATATTACTTTTCACACATCATAGATCAAAATCAACTTGAATTACTTTTCCAAATTTTCTGCAGGCAAAAAAGTTTGTCATGTGGATAACAGTGTATCAGATCAGGCTCCCTCCTGCTTGTTTTCTGTTCCTACAAGCCAAGTATTTGCACCAGCATTATTAAAGGAAGGTCATGAAATGGATTTTCTCTATACTGGAGTAAAAGCTGAGAAATGTATTTCCATCTAATTTATGATCGATTTGTATAAAAATATCAAAATCAGTTGTTTTTGGTGATAATTACTGTATACCACTGCCACACTGGATACAGCAAAGGTATTGTGTGTGTGTGTGTGTGTGTGTGTGTGTGTGTGTGTGTGTGTGAACACAGCTCAGTGTTTTGAAACACTTTGAAGTTGTGTCACATATAAAAATGCTAAAGCAATTTCAAAATAACAATTAAAAAATGCAAATAAAAGATTAAACATTGAAAGATTGGTAACTGCTTTTCAGTCTCATTTCTACATTGATATCACAACTCCAAAGGGATGTAAAAATAAAACAGACAAAAAACACATTTAGGCTTCATTAAAATTATTTCCTTAACAAAATAAAGATATGACTATAAAAATCAGATGGTGGTACACAGTAATCTCCAAGACCATAGAAAAACTACTTTTGTTGTACTTTTGTGGAATCTTAACCACAGGCCTGTTTCTTAACCTCATTAGCTTTCATTAGCGCTTTGATAGCCCTGGCCCTCATCTCCAACTCAAGCAGCTCCAGCTGCTGGGCTGAAGGCTGCACCCCCGCTGAGGCAGGGCCAGGCAAAGCCGCTGCCACCACCACCTCTGTAGCTGCTGCTGCCACCACTGCTTCTTTGGGCTCCTCCTGGCTAGGTCCACCCAAGGCCAGTATCTCATTTACACTCTTTTCAATGTCACTCTGGAGCTCCTTCTTGGAGTTGGGGGGATTCACGACTGGGCTTTCAACAACCTCCACAATTTTCTTCTCTTCAGTTTCTTCCTTATGGCCTTCTATTTCGCTGTCATACGTGTCTGCATTGATGCTGAGGGCGTCACTCTCCTCCCCCGAGGCACCACCTTTGGTAAAAATAGAGCACATTAATATCAGAAAGAACTCACATTAAGACTGGGTGTAATTTTATAATAGTAATGCAAATGGCAGAGGTTGTGAATAAAACCAAAGCATCCCCACAGGGTAAACAAACTGAAAGTCTGTTATATGTTTAACCACCCAGCTGCTTATCCTGCGATTTCCGTGTGGAGCGCAAACAAGTCCAAATTCTTCACTCCCGTGAGACTAGCATGTATGCGCTTATATGTGCATCTGCAAAGTTTAACACGTTTCTAACGTGCTTCAGCTAATTAATAAGTTGACAATAGAGTAAAGTTGTCTACAGTTTTGATTCTCACTGGCAGATGGCAGCAGTCCCTAAGAAATGTGCTTGACAGACCGGGTCATCTGTATATATACAGCTGCGAGTGAAAAATGAATGCTGTGTATCTACAGAGAATAAAATGAGGAGTTTTTTATTTGCTGGTGTTACAAGTTGTAAGGAAGCCTTTTCAGGAGATGTACTGGTCAAAACAACGTATGTATTTATTGTAGCTATACTTCACAGATAACAATTCATATAACAGCACTATACACCCATGCCTGTAACTGCATGATAGTGATACTGTATATGATGTGATTGAAAAGTTTTCAGATGTATATGTGCTAGATAAAGACGTTAGCATTGATGAGGGTTTGAAGTGTGTCTGCTTTGGAATCTATCACACAAATTATTTCTCAAAAGGAATATGCCTACACAAGTATTATAATGTCATTATAATGCTGCCATTGTAACAAATTATGTTATTTAGACTTATATAATGCTCCCAATGGAAAAAAAAAAATGATGTTGTGATCTATGTTATAATGCTACAATTGTAAACACTTTGTTGTTATTTTGTTATTTAAGTTCTATTTAAATAATATATTTTCACTTTTCATAATAACAATAAAAAAGAGTGTATTTTAAAAAACAAGACAAGAATTATTTTGAAAACTGTCCAAATTGCTTATGAGGGCCAAGAATGAAAAATCTGCAAAACAAACCAAAATTGCATTTTTAGCATGGAAATTGCCAAGAAAAGGGGCAGCTGGGTGGTTAATGCGAACATAAGAATAATATAAACCAGCTTTGTAACAATGTCAAGGTAACCAACACATACAGTCCAGTGTTTATATGACCCTGAAAATATGAAATCGCTGCCTCAAATGGCCTCAAGATATGTAGCTTTAATAATGTGGTAGAAGCAGCTTTATAAAATTACTGCCACAAAACTGATACTTTTAGTTTACAATACAAAAGACCAAAGGGTACAGTTGTGAACCAAATATAAAGCAAATATTTCAGATTGTGAGGTGTCTATTATCAGTAAAGCAAAATGTCACAGTTGCCCCCCCCACATTTTTCTCTTTCAAGATTTACAAAGAGTAACGCAATTACAGGTAATTTCCTCTCAGATAGCTGGCTAATAATACTGTGTGTGAACCTGCTATCTGAGTTGTAATTGTTTTCATGTACCACTAGGGGGAGGTGTGAAACTTTGTGTGACAAATGTATTTTAGTTCGCGGTGTCAGTGATGATAGCTAGCTAACTAGCAAACATTTTCAAACAGCAGTCCTCTTAGCTAACGCAGAATGGCAAAACGCACTAAAACTTTGGAAGCGTACTTCTCAAAGCAAAATAAACTTAGTACCAGTATTCAAACTGAGCATGAACAAGCACAGGCAGGCCTACCCAACATTACTGTGTCCCATCCTGAAGAAACCGATGTATCTGCACAGTCAAAGCACAAGCCAGACATTCTGCCAACAGAGCAACATGTAATATCAAGCCAACACTTTAGCCTCAACTGCCTATAGAACGAGATCCCATTCACGGGGTAGGAGACAGTTTGAAATCTGTCGAAAACAGACCCTATCAACCAATTACTTCATTTCCAGTGACTATGGGAAGGAAATTCAGAAAAGAGTGGTATGTAATCTACTCCTGGCTTGAGTACAGCCCAACAGTTGATAAAGCATTTTGCTTCACATGTCGTGCATTTGGTGGAGGCGGATACACAGAGGAAACCTTTCGGAAGATAGGGTTTTCAAATTGGAAAAAGGCACTTGAAATATTAAGTGATCACCAGAAATGTAATGCACATATTTCTGCAGCAGTTAAGCTTTCTGCTTACATTCGCTAGACTGGTAGCGTTGCCTCAAAAACTAACACAGAACACAGCAAGCAAGTGGAAGAAAACAGGCAGAACTTGAAAACAGTGTGCGAAAGTCTCGTTTTTTGTAGTCGCGCAGGTATTGCACTGCATGGCCATGATGAATCTGTGGGGTCTTCGAATAGAGGGAATTTTTTAGAATTGATGGAGCTGAGAGCAACTGACAATCCTGTCATTGAACGTATCTTTAAAAAACGAGAAAAGTCCTACAGCTACGTACAGAACAGACATCAGATCTGATCTCAATAATGTCAGACCAATTAGAAGGTGAAATTGCACAGCGTGTGCGAGATGCAGGCATTTTTGCCATTATTGTCGACGAAACGCAGGACAACAGCAGACACAAGCAAGTTGCAGCTGTGCTTATGTACGTTGACAGTGAATAAACTGATGGAATTCTATGGGACAAGAAAGACAAAGCTCAACATAGAGCGGGACGTTGCTATTGATTTGGACAGAGTGAGCAATATTCTTAATGTGATGAGCAGTTCCAGCAGGCGGCGTCTTCCTAATCTACCTAATGTGTTTTGACAATAGGAATGTTTTTTGGTTTAGTGATTGCCAACATGGCTGCATTTCAAAATATACTCCCTGAACACATTAAGTTCAGGCAGATGATTAAAATTCATCAAATTCATTAACACCCCCCTCCCCCTCCCCCCCAATTTGGGTCTTAAATTCCACCCATGATAATATGGCAGACATTTATTGTTTCAGGTCAGGTAAAGGGAACAATTATATTCTGTCCAAGGAGTCAAAAATGTTTAAATGTCATCCAAAACCATAAGATTATAGTGCATTTTAGTTAGTGTTCACATT
Organism: Polyodon spathula; assembly: GCF_017654505.1. Classification (NCBI taxonomy): domain Eukaryota; kingdom Metazoa; phylum Chordata; class Actinopteri; order Acipenseriformes; family Polyodontidae; genus Polyodon; species Polyodon spathula. The sequence continues at coordinate 38,837,020 of NC_054535.1, forward strand.
GGATTTGTTACAGTCTCAGGTCAGTTCCTTTGGTTATCTTGGGAACCTTAAAAACGTATATCAGGTCCGTACTGTCAAGGTACAATTTACAGCTTCCGGCTTTTTTTAACTGATTAAATAATGCTGCTAAGCATGCATTGTGTAGCTGCAGACGGTTTTGGGTAATAGCCAAATGTGCATGGTACATCTCCACACACAGCCAAACTGACAATTACAATATTGAGTATACGTTTGGAAAATTAATATATTTATGATAACATGCAAGAATAATTTTCAGATTTTACAGATACTGAGTGCTACACAATGTATCTCTGTGTGGAGTGGCAGTCAGTTAACCTCCCTCAAAATACTGCATTTCTCAGGACAGAGGTACTGCCCTGAAGTGTAACCTTAAGACATATACACCTTGCTTGAGGTCTTCTTGTTCAACATTTTCTTTCAGAGATGAAGTGGAATCCACATTATTGTCCTGCCTAGAGAAGAAAAGCATTTATTATACACACAGTTGTATTATACAGGTTGTATATTAAAATAACACATAGGACATTGTCAAATACAGTTGTCTACTTTTATTACAATTAAACATACTAAAAATAGAAAGTGTACCCCTGGAAGAAAAAAATTACTAAAAAAAAACAGCAGTGGGATGGTCAGGACCAATATTGCTTTTTAGTTGCCTCTCAGATGACACCTTACCCACCTGAGGTAAACACTGCTGGCAAAACACTACTGATGCAAAAAAAAATGTAATTAAACGCTGATGTAATGTTTTAACCCTGGTCCGCAACAGACTTTCTGGTGGACGAAGTTGAAGAGATTGTAGAGAAGACAGCAGTTGAAATTGTTACTCTGTATTTTATCAGATTTGTAAACTGGTTTGAGGAATGGAATAAAAAAAAAAAAAGCCTTCATAGTAATACTTTCACCAGCATGAACCATGCGTGTGGGTCTGGGATATCAAGTGTGATGAGAAGCAAGAATATAATGCAAGGCTCCCGGGACACGGCTTCCCCTATCCTTTACACAAACACACATTATTATTAATTATTATTTTAGTTTTTTTAAATCATCCAGGTAATACAACTGTGTGCAGTGCAAGCTTCAGAATGTTGACAGGCTCATGATACTCTGCGTTATACAATAGTTCCCACTGTGGAGATTTGGAAAACATGGACCCAGGTACGTCTTTGATTGGAGAAGACTGAACACTATACTGAGTTGCGGCCCTTTCACATGACCTTTCGTGGGCAGATGTGTGTTTTACTGAAATCCATTTCCGGCTTTTGTGGATTCTACTGCTATGCCATTTTGTTCTTTATTCTTTTAGACAGAAAAAAAAACATTCTGGTTGTGGCATTTAGTATTGGTTTCTTCCTGTTAAAAAATTGTCAAAACTTTAATAAATGAAGAAACATTAAGATTTTGTACTGGGGTTAACAAACATCCCGGAAAAAGTGGGATTGTCCCAGTTTTCAGCCTTAAATTTTTGTATAAAAAATTACAGTATAATTGTTAAATCGTCCGGGTTTGGCTTATTGTATTTACATTTTTTATAAAACTGTAGCAGTGAGCTCTGCAAGTAATTGATTGTACAAAAGTCAAATAAAAGAAATGTATCAATTACTTGTTTAATAATTCTGGTCATGTGTTTACTAATTAATTAACCAATTCTTATTTTTCTAACCTGGCATTTTGTACTTTTAATGTTTTGGTCAGATGGCGACAGAAATAATACAATTGTTATGATCTGCAATAAATACAACTGATGTTTAACTTTTAAATGATGATTGTGTCATTATATACAGTTATTTTAACTGCTTCAGAGTTGCTATGGCATCAACAAATTGAAGAAAAAAAAAAATATTGTTTTTCACTCTAGAAATCTGGTAACCTTTCCGTTTCTTTAATTGACAGTCCAGGACCCTAAATGGGATCATGTTTTGTACAGCCCTGTAATGTGACTCAAAAGTATGTCCTAGGAAAACTAGTCAGAGTGTATACTGTAGTTGCAGGCAACCCCTAGAGTCCTACAGTAAGTGTGTGTGTGTGTGTGTGTGTGTGTGTGTGTGTGTGTGACAGGAAGAAGGGCAGGATAAGATATCTGCTGTTCTTGAAATAAAGAAGAAAGATTGGATAAGGAAAAGTAGCAACAACCTAGAGGGATTGGGCTGGAATCCTTCTGCTTAGTGTTAACAGTTCTGTGCAATGGGGAATATGGGGGCGAGTGGGTTGTCTACAGCCATCCATGGGAAATAACCACAGCACTCCATGAAAGTCCATGTGATTACGTTGTTTATACAACAAGTTCACTGTATTGAAAAAGAGTATGGATTTGGAGGACTGCTTTCCTTAGATTAAGCTCTGCATATCTGCTTAGTAATACAGTGTAATTGTGAACAGTGTCTCAACCCTGTTTAAATATTATTATCCTCCTGGCTTAAAACATGAGACATTTTATATTATTGGAAAAATAGAGAAATGCTCCTTGGGCATGCCTCCACCATAAAAATTCCAGGTTGCCTGAAATGAATTTCATTCACTTACTTGCTTTTTTCTGTGTAAGCCAGGCAGACCTCTGGAGCAGAAGCAGTGGCAGATTGGGGTTGATTAACCTCTGCAGCATGCCTCGCTGAACCAAGCCTTTGTAAACATTAACCAGGGGAATAACAGTGGCCTGGCTTCAATGACTAGTATTGTTATAATCATTAATATTAATATTACCTTGAAGTTCCCCACATAAAACAACCAAAGAGCTTAACATGGCTTGAAAATGTGGCAAAGCTGCAGTGTATGCTGTGAATACGGTATTACATTTCTGCCTTGGAATGCACTGCATTTAAAGAATCAAGCAAGTACGGTTCAAATGTTATAAATCAATTACAGTCCCAAGGGACAACACATTTGTTTGAAATATGTAAAAAAAAGGCAAAAGTAATAATAAAACAAAGATCTGCCATACCCATAGAAATATACACTTACTGGCTCTCTGTTTCTGCATTCCTTTCATTTTTCTCCCTCTCTTCTTCAAAATCAGAGAATCCTGTGAAATCGTCACCTTTACAAAAAGAAAGTATAAGTGTTTTAAATACACAGTTACTTTAGAATGTTATCTAGTCATCTTTATTCAGGCAAAATGTTAGAAACCCTTTTACCTTCAAGAATGTGGAGAAGGTTCTTCTGAGAAAGCTGTTCTAATTGCTCCATACAGAGCTGCTTGATTTCATCACAGGTGCAGTTCTGAAAATTAGAAAAATTAACATTTTCATGAAGTGTTTTTCACTTGGTTATCGCATTGAAATTCAAAAAACGGTAGGCGTAAATACTGTCGTTCCCTAGGTAAAACTGGTATTTGATATAACAAATTTAAAAAAAATAAAATAAACATTTGCTGAATTCTAATCTAAAATGTACCAATGGTCTTTCTGGGATTGATGAAATCAAACAATGAAGTGTGCACATGTTACATGCCTGTCATTTCCTCGTGGCCAGCCTTGCCTATAATCTGAATACAGAACCCTACTGCAAAGGATACCTTCAACTCGTCAGGAAGCATTTTCATAAGCTTCTTTTCCCCGATGACCCGGAAGCACTGTTCCAGTAGCTCCTGTTTGTCTGTGACATAGGCACTGATGGGCTTGAATGGAACATTGAGATTTAGTCCTCCTTCTTCTATGTCACTTTGTTCAACCTGATTCTCCAAGTTGCCTTTTAAATCCTGTTTAAAAAAAAATACAAACCTGTAAGACATTTCAACTTTTTTTTTCCCCCTACGGTGCCACATATATATATATATATATATATATATATATATATATATATATATATATATATATATATATATAAACAGCAGGTGCCTTGACCCCCATCAAATAACTGTGGAAATAAGCATGGATAAATAACCCCATAGGAAAATAGAGATATCACAGGCCACAAACTGACTGGAGCTTTTTGCTGAGTAGTTGTGATAATATAATAACCTTAATACAGGTGCGTTTGAAACTACGTAATCCTTATTATCTGCCTCTAATCAGGAATGTTGGCGTTTTTAAGAAAGTAACGTACAGATTTATGAATGTTATGCAATGTTTTTTTTTTGTTAGTTTTTTTAAGAAAAACAGGTAGAAACGTGACTCCAATGTACCACTGTACTCCGCACATTTAAATAATATATTTACCTCGACACTAGGTTCTGTAATTCGCCTTTTTCTTTCCAAACGGCGTCCCTCAGAATGTGAATGTTTTCTTTTCTTCTCTTTTGCTGACTTTTTACCTGTCATTTCAATTACACCCGTGTGCTGTGCTTAAATATTATTTAGCGTATGCTGGACTCATTCGGTTTAGAAGAACTTAAGTTAAAAAAGAGGACGTGCTCTAGTACAATACTGTGTGGAGATCGAAATCAACGATAATTCTCGCTGTGATATTTTAAAAGAAAACACTAGATTGCCTCTAAAATATGAAAGATGAGTACCGGTATTTAATAAACTGTTAAACTCTGCCACTAGTTTTCAAGATATTGTTGTCGCACAATGATTACATCTTCCTTTCAGTTTATACTTGAGGAAGTAAGACAACGAATAAATGGCGCCGCCTAGTGCCGAGTCGTAGGTATTGCAACTGTTTGTAGACGTTACACCACGACAGTAGGCTATACTGTCTATTGTTATTCTACAAATGATGGCAGCCGAATAACCCTCGAGGGTGTAAATTGTAGTAAAGTTTTTTTTTTTTTTTTTTTTTTATTAAAAAATATTTATTTTTTTAGTGTACGGGTAACCATTTACAAATATCTGTTCTATTCAGAAGCACTAGAAGACAGAAAGTACAGTTTTTCTAACTATTAAAAACATTTACAATACAAACAAGTGTCAGCCCCTTTGGGTTACTTATATCTGTGACACTATTGTCAGAAAATCTAAATATTATAGCTTACCACTCCCTCTGGGGGTGAAGAGAGGCAGACCAACGTGGGATTTCTGTGGATTGAATAAATTCTGACAGATGTCTGAAATGTCTCACTGAGGCACTATGGGCATGACATCCAATTACTCTGGCAATACCATGTGGATTCTGGCTGATCTGCACCTACTGATAAATGGCACAGATTGCATGCAGATGTAAATACAAGAACGACCAGACCAGCACAATCTTCATCTAACTTCATTAAGACCTTTTGATTAAAAACATATATGTGTAAAAGCTGGGAGTATTTGGTGAATTTGAAATCTCATTTAAAAAAAATCCAGATGAAAAACGACTAAAGTTGTTAAAGTTCCATCTTTAGGTGAACAGAACATCTTAAAAGACAGAGATAAATAGATTTTAAATTATTATTAGTATCCAGCAGATGGCATCGACTGTTCATAAAAAAAGAAGTGATGCTACATACAGCAGGGTTCCCAAACGTTCTTGGCTCATGGCCCTCCATAATATGAGGCCTCGTGTCCGAGTACCCCCACCCTATGAATCCATAGAAATAGAGTACCTTATTTTCATTGCAAATAACATTTTGCCTTTCTTTTTTAAAAAATCACTTTTTGGGCGGTGTATTTGCTGAGAACAGTGTTTTTTAAAGGGCTGAGGCACTCATTAGACAGCAGTTCCACACTTCGGGTAATTAACGCCATCTTTCTTTGTAACAGAAGCAAATATGATCCACAGTGTCATATTTAGAAAAAAAATATGATTTTGATACTTGTGCATGTGCATTTGACCTGGCAGTGATACAAGTACTGTTTTCATTATGTTTGAGAAACTGCTCCAAAACTACTGTGCTCAGAAGTACACTGTATAAGTTTGAATGCAACACAAACCTGTCTGTAAAGGTAAGCAGGGTGATAGGGTATATTTATTTTCACTTTTAGAGAGCAAGAGACTGCCAGGGTTAAACACAAAGTTCTTTATTTTTGTTTTCAACTCACAGCGACCGCACTATAGTAATCTTGTTTATTAATAAGCATTATATAGTATAGTATTATTCTTAAGACTTATATTATAAAATACAATCTAACATTTCATTACCAGATTGATCAGCTCTTTATTTAAACCATAAAGCACTTAAGAAACTATCAATAACATATCAATTCATATCTAAAACCAGGTAAAATTATAATAGTTGTCATGACACCACTAGCAGAAAGGTAGTCATCCTGGCTAAATAAAGGTAGTCAGCCTGGCTAAAGAACTAGAAGTGCATTTGGTGCAGTGCACTGGCTGAAAGATCTGGTGGGTTGCAGGAGAATTACCATGTCTTTGTACAGAGGAACAGCTTGGTAGGTTATGTACTAACTGCAGAGCAGAAAGCAAGTACAAAGACCAGCAGCGGGCAATCAAGAAGTTAGAGCAGTTTGTAGACTGAAGTGAAGTTGCATGTAGCCCCACTAGATACACAGGGGGAGGTGGGTGAACCAGACAGGGAGTGGACAGTAGTTAGAGTGAAAAAGAAAAGGGGGAATAGAGTAGAATAGAGTTCAGCAGCACGCAGGAGGAGGGTAGAGGAGTCCAGAACCTGGAAATGGGTTTCTTGCTCTTAGTAAAGGAGTTGCAGCAGGCTACAGAATAGGTCAGTAATGCATGGAGGATAGTGCTGGTACTACTAGCAATCCTGCAGATCAACAGAGTGGGGAGAGTCAAAGGCAGACAATCATAGTGGGAGATTCAATTTAAGACTTAGATCGGGTCACAAACGAGGCAGGTACAGAACCAACAGTGATTGTCCATGTAGGGACAAATAACATGTGAAAGGAGGTCTCAGGTACTGAAAGAGCGGTTCACTGAAGTCGTTGCCAGGCTTTAAGAGAGAAGGAGTCAAGTAATCTTCTCTGGGATGCTTCCAGTTCTGACAGCAGGGAAGAAGAGGCTTAGCATGTGGTTCGAGAATAAATGCAGAAGGGAGGGTTTTGGATACATAAATAACTGGAGCACGTTTTTTGGAAAAAGTGAGATGCCTTACAGCTTAATGATAGGGGAGCAGATATTCTGGCATGGAGCATAGAAAGAATCCTTGGGAAGACTAGAAAGGATTTAAACTGAAAAGTATGACTTTGTTTATAATCACAGAAACCTGGCTTACTCCTGAAGATGGAGAAGAATTCCTTATACAAGGGTAGAAACTATTCAGAAAATATAGATTAGACAGGAGAGGAGGATTATGCCAAGCAATTAGAAATGCATGTAGGGGCAAAAATACGGTAATCATGGTGAATTTTATATAAATAGGGAATATCCTGTGGGATTTGTAGCATAAAAACTGAACTGACTGATGCAGTAAATTATTGCTTCCTGACCAGTGTGTCAAAACCCTGACAAGAGCAATTTAGATCTGGTGTTCACAAACAACCTGGACATGCAACGTAATATAAAAGTAGCAGAGCCACTGTGGTCAGGTGATCATAACATGGTTCCATTCAAAATTACCTGAGATGCCATGCAATAGGCTGCGCAGACTAGTGTAGGATTTCAAAAAGGCTAACTTTGAAGGAACGAGACAGGAACTGAGAGAAATAGACTGGGCAGGAGAACTGGAACAGTGACAGCTGAAGTTCAATGGAACAGATTTAAGAGTTATAATGCAAGACATGCAGGACAAGTATATACCTGCAATGAAAAAGACACGATTTAACAAGCAGTCACCAAGATGATGAAACAGATCAATAAAAAATAAACTTAGAAAAAACAGCTGTATATGACTTACAAAAAAGATGGCGGAGCAAAATATTGTCAAGAATATAGGAGTATAAAATAGTATAGAAGTCTGCTTAAAAAGGTAAACACGAATGTTAGGAAAGCTAAAAGAGATCTAGAAATAAATATTGCCAGTGATGCTAAACATAATCCTAAAAAAAACCTTCCAATATTATAAAAGTAAAATAACTGTGAAAGAGGTACTAAGTGTTGAATATGATAATGAGGTTTATGAGGACTGCAAAATATTTGATGTATTAAACAAATACTGTTTGAGTGTTTTCACCATAGGATACAAATATCATGCCACTAGTGCCACCCGGGTGCGCTCACAAAGGTCTTGAAGCGTTTAGCAGCAGTGAAGTAGAGGTATTATATAAGCTACAGGAGCTAAAAAAAATTAAAAATCACCAGGCCCAGATATGAGTCATTCAAGGGTGCTTAAGGAAACAAGGGTAGAAATAAGTAGACCACTGGCTACTATCATGAATAGTTATATACAGGTGAGATCCTGAAAACTGGAAGCTTGCAAATGTGCCATTATTTTAAAAAATGAATAAAACAGTAAAAATTAATAATATATAAATATATATATATATATATATATATATATATATATATATATATATATATATATATATATATATGTGTGTGTGTGTGCGTGTGTGTGTGTGTGTGTGTTTAGAGAGAGAGACAGAGAGAGAGAGAGAGAGAGAGTGGCCATTTTGAAAATAGCATTGAAACAGAGTTTAGAGTTAAAAGTGTAAAAAAGAAAAATAACCGGTACATTATTACAACAGAAACACATGGGGACGTATAATGCTATATTTTTCGGAACCCCGCTACTTCTTTAAGACTAGATTTAAAGACATTCTGCATTCGCAATACTAGAATAATAGGATTACAAAGACCAGGAGCAGCTTCAGCTGACATGAGTGAAAACCTGAGGACTACAAGGAGATCAACATCTCAAAGTACAAGTAGGGGCATAGAGACTGGGCAGCTCTATAAGGGAGGAAGGGCCAAGACCAGAAAGTTAGGTTCAAATCAAAATCTTAAAAATAGAAAACCAACTGGAAACCAATGCAAACATTTGAATACTGGTGTAAACAAGCTGAGTTTGTTTGCAAGACCTTTTCATCAACAAAACCAAAATGTGTGTTTGTATGTAAAGTGAATTAAATGTGAATAACCCAAGAGCACAGGCGTGTTCACACTGGCAGACTAGCTGCCAATTTTCACCTGGTATAGAGTACTAGACCACTAGGCCAGTTCTTGTCTGTGGATTTCTGTATTTGTAAATTAAAATTAACTCCAGTGAGATCTGAGAACTACAGATTTGTTTTTTTTTGTTTGTTTGTTTTTTTCAGGAGGCACTTGTCAAAAGTCAGTCTTCTGCTTTATCAAGTGTGCATTGTTGACCGGAATGCTCAAGCATGTCAGTAGTTTATAAACAAGCCCCCTATTGTTCCATGACAGAAAATAAGAAAGTCATGTAATCTATAATATACATAATGCAAATGGAATTATGCAACTGGCATTCCTTACATGTATTATGTGATACACTGGTGTTCTTTAGTACTGACACATTCTAATAATTTAAATATGTCAGACGTTTTTAGGTTAATACCGTCATTTCAGCAGTAAAGACAGAAGATCAACAAGCAAGCACAATTCTCGCTGTCAAGCCAATCAGTTTTTTTCCTGTTCCTGTTCACATTTGCCTGGTCGAGAGCCCGATCAGTAGGGTCATGAGAATGTGTACCTATGGCTCTTTGATGCCTATATAAGGAATGTTGTGGTCTGGGAAGCCCGTAGATGCTGTCATTAGCAAAGCTTTCTTTTAAAACTGGACCAAACATAACCCCAGTCAACAGAAGGAGGCATGGTTCTTGTCGAGACCATCCTCACAAAAGCTATTTTGTCTGCCACACAGGACTTGTTCTATGCCTACCTTTTATGTTAAAGTTGATAACTTTAGATGATATAGTATTTCATGGAAGCCCTGCTGGTATAAACAGATCTCATTGGGGAATAGCCACATGTGTATATAAGCAAAGCACATACTTTGTTCGGGGGAAGACATTTAGGTGAGTGTATGTAATGTGTTTTTGAGACTTGAAGCGAAGGCGACTGACCAGCCAACAAGGGTGAATTTTTTTTGTTTGAACCATTTATTTCGAACCAATAAATGTGTGCAACAAGACTTCAAACTGCAGAGTCTGTCTATGGGTCTGCTATCCTGCCACTCACCAGCCTTGAACACAATGCTACCCTGCTACATATGGTGCCAGGTGGGATAGCGACCCATAGAGAACTACATTGGAACCTGATGCATCCCAAACCTATTGGGATGGCGGCCTCGAAGACCATGGTTGGTGCCTTGCCTGCGGGAAGTTGATACACACGGTGGCCTGCTCCCCTCTACAGGAATAGTAGGAAGAAGAGCTGCTGTGGTTCAAAGAACCACTGCCGTTCCCGAAGACAAGTGAGGGAGAAACCCGCTGTTCTCTAGTAGCAGCGGGAGTCCTGCTATCTCCAGGGCCAGAGGGAGAAACCCTGCTGTCTCCAGTGTGAGAGGGAGAAGCCTCGCTGTCTCCAGGGGCAGAGGGAGAAACCCTGATATCTCCAGTGCCGCAGTGCCCCACACCGCTGGCAGCGTCACCACTGCCAGAGGGACCAGCGTGGCCACCGCCACCAGATGGCCCAGCTTTGCTGCCAGTGTTGGGGTCACCCTCTATACAGGAGCCCCGAAACGGGAAGTCACTCGGGCGTAGGGGGTAGAAAGGGGGTTAAACATGCACCCCCTTACAAAAGCCCAGGGGTAGCCAGGGGGTTAAATGGACGCCCCATTACAAAAGCCCTGACAGAAGCCTTGGCCGAAGGAAGAGGCAAGGGCACCACGTCCACCACAACCTGACCACCACCCCTATCTTCTGACCCTGTGCCTGTGGGTCAGTGTCCTAGACCAGGGCTCCCAGACACTCAGCATTGGTGTCCAAACCTCTGGTCACTGCATCACCAGGCACAGTCGATCGCCTGGTCTGCTCTGCTCCCCCAGTGGCCTAGAGTTTGCTCCACGGTCGCCGGCTTTTCCAGATGCTGCACCCGCCCAGTCACCAACCTGTGCTAATGACGCCATGTCCATGTGTCCTGCGTCCCCTGTCACCGGTTCTCAGTTTCCAGGGGGAAGTGCCGTAGTCAGGACCAACCCACCCACCAACCCATCCACAAGAATCTGGAGGGGGAAAGACAAACAGTATGGGAAGATGTTGGTGTTTCAAGGGGGGAGGTGGCTGGTTGTGGCCATGTGTGTGTTGCACAAGGGGGAGGTATGCGGCAGGGCAGGGTTGGCAAGAAAACTAATTTCAAAGCCTTGTTTATCAAACCTTTTAAGCGATATTGATAAATAATAAATGATGCATCAAAGAAAGAAAATGGTTAATACTGTCAAAAGCTAATATACTGTTTTAGCCTAATAATCCAAGATGAAGAAGAAATATTAGTGTTCTTAAAGTGTTTTTTGTTTTGTTTTGTTTTTGCTAAGGGGGTCACTTAAATCATTAGAATATGAATATAGCTTTCAATATTTATAGCTTTCAAACAATTTGCACCTTAGAGTACAACTCAAATGAATTATGAATACATAAATACAAACACAAACACACACATACACACACACACATACACACACACACACACACACACACACACACATATATATATATATATATATATATATATATATATATATATATATATATATATATATATATATATATAGTGAGACAAGGAGCAGAGAAAGTATAGTCCTAGGGAGCACAGGACTACACCTCCCGGAAGAACATGGGCTGAAAAGCTTGATTATTATTTAATTACATGTATTAATTTGTTTAATAGTAATTATCCCCTGCACCTGGCTATCATTGTAATTAAATTAGAGCCAGGTGCAGGGTATTTAAAGAGAACAGCCAATCTGTTATGGGCTGCTGGTGTGTGTACAGCTGTAATGATTGAAGAAAGGTAGTGTGAAACCTTTTGTTTGAGTGTGCTGTGTAAAATTGTGTTTGTTTTGGAAAGGTAAACAAGCTTATCATCCTTCATTGGCTGAATACAAAAAAGCAGTACTTTAAGAAGCTGAAAAAAGCCAAACAAGTAGTCTCTTAAACAAAATTCCAGAATGATAATGATCCAAAGTGCCCAGTTTGAAAATAAGTTCACAGAATTTGTTTCCTGACTGCATTAGTTCCATAACAATGAACTATCCCACAAATTGAGATGTCCTCTATAGTGTGGTCATCTCTGTTAAAATGTCTGGCGACAGGAAAGGTAGAGGTATTACTTCGTATGCTTCTCAGATGTTCCACGAGGCGATCAGCTAAGCGCCGTTTTGTTTCACCAATATACAGCTTGTTACATGTGATGCAGTCAATGCAATATACTATTCCTTTACTATCATGGATCGTAAATGAGGATTTTGCTCCCTTAACTACTGTGTTGCTGTGAATGTATTTATAAGTAGCACAGTGTGACCTGTTGCATGGAAATTAACCTTTAGGACTGTCTAGATTGGGTCGAGTGTTCCTCTGGACCAGATGCGCTCAGATTTTTGTCTCTTCTATATGACATTAGAGGAGGATTATTGAAAATGGGAGTTGTAGAAGGATCTTCTTGAAGAATGCTAACATTTCTTTGTATGATGTGTTGTACTTTTTTGGTCATAGGATGATAACTAAATACAAGGGGAAGCGATTGTGGGTATTCTGTGTTTTGGTTTTGTACAAAGCATCCTTTGTTTATTGTTGATACACTTAACTGAGCTTCTCCAAGTATGGTATCTGGAAACTCCGTTTTTGAAAAATGCACACATCATTTGTTTTATTCAAAAAATCACTGCAAATGCGTCTCAGTCTTAGTAATTGAGAGTATGGAATGGAGCTGCGACAGGCTTTGGGATGAGAGGAGTCGTATCTTAGATACGAATGAGTCTGTTTTTTGAAGAAAATTGTAGTATTGATGGTATAATTAGAAACCGTAATGGTAATGTCAAAAATAAATTTGTTTAGAAATGTTCCATGTATACTTTAGAGCTAGTTGAGACTGGTCAATAAAATGTAAAAAATCCATTCAATCTTCAGTAGTGTTAACTGAGATGCCAAATATGTCGTCAATGTATCATATAAAATAGGTGTATGTCCGTTGTACTGTTGAAAAACTTTATTTTCAATCCATTCCATAATGGGCCCCATTTTTGTTCCCATACTGACACCTAACTTGTTTATAAAAAATATCCATTGAAGGAGAAACAATTCAAAGAAAGAACGAGCTGGGCTAGTTGCAAAAGAATATCTGCAGGTTCTTTTACTGTCTGTTTATGAAGGAAGTATTTTAGTGTTTGTAAACCGTCACTGTTGGGGATAACTGTGTAGAGGCTTTTGACATCCATAGAGAAGACAGTTATATTTTCACTGTTACCATCTAAAGAAATTATCTATTTGCAAAAAATGATTAGAGTATTTAACATAAGAAAGTAGAGATTCCACAATGGGTCTGAAGACATCATCAAGAAACTTGGAAACTATTTCACTGGGGCAGGAACATGCTGATACAATAGGACGGCCTGGGTTATTAGGCTTATAAATTTTAGGAAGCAAATAAAAACGGATACGGCGAGGGTTTTCAACAGTAAGATTAGACGCAGAGTTTGGAAAGTTCTTCTGGATGGCAGAATGGATAGTAAATTTCACTGTAGTTTGTAACATTTCTGTTAAGTTTAAATGATTAGTGTGTTGTTGAAAATTTAATTTGACTTTAACTTTCTCGTTCACATTTATCAATAAAAATCTAAGTCTGTTAATATTCCGGAGGCTGGCATCCAAGTAGAGTGCTTTTGTTTGTATTGATGGAAAATATCTAAGGAATCAGAAGCTGTGTTGGAGGACTGTGAAGCACTTAATTAATTTGTATCTGTGTCTGCATGAAAATGGGCATCTAAACGCATGTGGGGAAAGAAATGCTGTGTCACTGACTGCAAATGTGTCAGTGGATTTCTTTTATAGGTACAAATGTGATCTCTTCAGATAATAGTGTTCAGCATTAGTGAGTACCAAATTTTCCAGGATTGTAACAACAGTTTTATGTGGTCTTTGCAGTATTATATTGTGATAATTAATGGTAGTCTTTAATGTCTTATATTCATCCTTGAGCTTAATCGATTGCTTTATTTATTTTCATGAAATCATAGATATCTGCATTTAAAATGTGAATAAGCGACAAGCTTGGTCGTATAAATTATTATTATTTAACTTCTAAAACATGCTTAAAAGATGTTATCATATCATGGTCAAGTTTTTGTATTTTATAATACTTTGATAGTATGCCTCATGATACTTTTGGGGGGGGGGGGGGGGGGGGGGGGGCATGCATTAGGACCCAGTAGAGGTTACTGGAGTCAGGACAAACTCCAGGATAAATCAATCGACTAATTGGGGAAACTAATTAATGATGTTTAAAAAGTGAGTGTGTGTGTGTTTGAGGGTGGGTGATAGTAGAAATTGATTGGGAGAGTTGGAGAGTGTATTATTACGGTGAAACTGGACGTTGAACTATTGGAAAAAGGTATTTGGATTACGATTTGGTTTTGGTGACGAGGTAACAGGCTTAGCCTGCCTTGTTATTGGTTAGGAACAACATCTGTTTAGACAGGGCCTGAGATCGGGTTAGGTTTTGTTTATTTTCTTTTGTTGTAAATAATAAACACATGCTACAGCGTTTTCTGGCATCCTACGTGTCAAGTGTTTATTTGAAGAAGGAAAACCTGTGACCAATCCGTCACTAATATATATATATATATATATATATATATATATATATATATATATATATATATATATATATATATAATACTATACGATTCCACAATTTCCGATTAAGCTTATATAATTAAATTCAGTTAATGTCAAAGGCGTTTAAATACATATTGTTTTGATTATTATTTGAATCCACCTGAATGCAGAGAAGTATTTTTTTTTTTTTTTATGTTAGGCTTGCTCCTTTTCAACATTGATTTTTTTTAGAGGCTCAGAAAATACTGTTAAAGTACTATACAAAACCAAATGGCATTCTTTGTAATTTTTTTTTTTTTTTTAATTGTATTATTTTAACTTCATTAAACTTGTTAATTGTACAATGGGTTGCTTAAATCCAAAATGTATTCTGACCATAAGATGACCAAATAAGGCCAGTGAGGATAATTCCAAGCTAAATAAAATCTAAGCCAGTCATACTTGATGCTTTCCAATTATTACCTTTCAATACTAACCCCTCTACTCCACTCAATCATGGCGCCTCGTCAGAAGCGATTCATAAACTGAACGTGATGAAACCTACTTCAGTGTGACAGGTTTCAGGGTGTTCCAATAGAAAACCTAGTCAAACACAGTATTTACTCTAAAAAGTGATTAGCTAATTAATGTATTATATATGATGCTTATATAGAACTTTAATTGGTTAAACATCAACAACTTTCCCAGGGCGAGAAACCACCCAATGAAGGTGTTTCTAATTATTTGAAAGTCTATTGTTATGAGTTCCTATGTGATTCTCTTTTTCAAATAAAACAAAAAGATTATTTTACATCTCTATTGATAACTAATTTAATTTCTAATCAATACTATGCAAACAAAGTAATGCAAATATATATTTTTGAATGCATAGCTAGAAAAATGTTTTGGCTTGTTTGCCAGATATCCATGATGTAAAAAAGAAATAATGATGGTTTAACAATGCTAATTACAGCTTTAAAAGGAAATAGAAGGCAGAAATAAACGTCGAAAAACTTTATATAGCTTACTAAAGTATGTTATTTTGAAAATGTGCAACGTTGCATTTTATACAAAATTGCATGCACTTAAAGATTACCGCAGCCTTGTTTCTTAACAGTAAAACAAATATGGTCATGCAAACCCTTACGCTACTTTCTCTCATAGTTTATCGATTAGTATTTGCTTCTCACAATATCAATTATTTTAATTATAGAACTGTAAGGTCTACAGAAAAAAAAAAAAAATATTTACCTGATTAAATAAACTCTGGTGTGCATCCATTTTCTATCATGCATATTGGTATTGCTGATTCAATCTGGCCAAATCCTGCTAAACTTCTGTTCACTTCTGTTTTCCGTTCCTCACAGCCAACGGTAGTCTATGACCATAGAAAGTGTGTTCTAATTTAAATTAACCACATTAAGAAAACAACAAAGTAAAAGAAAGGGGGCCAAACTATATATACTCGCCGCCACCCCCACCCCCCCCCCACCCCACCAGTCAAAGTTCAAAAAAGTGCAGGGGCCTTGTCCCTTGATGGCGGCGCCCCTGAAACTAGAGTAAACTGTGTATGATATGACCATTTCAACTAGTTATGTTCGTACAGGACTCCTTGTACATAGCCTATATATGAGCATTATGAACATATCAAGTAACTTGCAGATTCTAACATGCAGTACTTCTCAAAAATAAAGAATGACAAAATGGAATGTATGCATCATAATGTGTCACTAATATTTCCTGCATTTTTTTGTTTCAATTATATGCATTTTAGCTTTTGTAGCTAAACCTAAAGTCAATATAAACCAACAAAAGGTACAGTAGTACAGCACAGAACTTTGCCAGCATCATTAAAATTAAGAACTGGCAAGTTATTAAGATGACAGTCCTTTAGCAATACTCATGTCAATGGATAAGGATCATTTCTTTACCAAAATAAGAAAATCAAGGGATGTGCATTCACTGTAGATGTGTCATGTGCTCAACTGCTCATTACTTTTTTTTTTTTTTTTTTTGTAATGGTTGATGTGTAAGCAGTGTATAATGCATACCTGATCAGCTTGAGTTTTTTCTTTTAATGCATGCAAATGAACCCTGCCAACTCGTATCCAGCTAGCACTACGGTCACTAGCCAGATGGGTTTTAATAAAGCTCCCACTGAAACAGACTGCTCTTTAAAGCATTCAGATTAATCTGAACACACCAGTGACTGCTTCTAGCTGCCATCCCCGGAACTTCTCTAGCAATCATATTTTAAAGTGAAGTATTTGCAAGTAGGATACAGCACATTCAAAACAAATACAGCAGCTTAAACAAAGTCATGTGTTGTAGGATTCCTTGACAGCTTTGTTTTAAAATTGTTAAAGATTAGCTGTTTCCTGTTTTCAGGAGGCAGTTTGAGCACCTTGCTAATGATGTCTTATGCCAGGTATTGTGTACTACCTCATGTTTTGGAGGTGCTTGAAGTAGTTATTTTTCATTTGACCCTAGTATTGGGTTAGCAAGGATTATTTATTGTTCTAAATCTTAAGGGGTTGTAGGGATTGGAGATGATTTCCAAATAACAGTCGGACATGACTTCAAAGTAAAATAAAACAAACAAGCTTTTATTTGAAATACCAACATAAAGGCTGTGCATTTCATGAACTGATATAACAGGGGTACTCAATAGGCGGACTCATTTAACTTGACCGCTGACTCATTTAACTTGACTTGCATTTGATATGTTAACTTGTATGACTGCTTAATGTTAGTGTCTTACCTGGACCCAGTATGAAGTTTGCATGGTTGTCAAAGATACATACTGGTACACTGGATCCAATAAAGATTTGTATGCCAAGTGTACAAATACTTATCAGAGCCAAGATAAGGATAGGAATGAATAACAGGGAACTTCAAATAACACATAAAAAAAACACAATGAACAAATGTAAATTACTTTGAATTTTTAATGAGTATATATTTAGCATGATTTCATATTAACATTTGTTTTAAAATGTATCACAAACAAACTGGTCATCTTTATCAAAAATTAATGCATATTGCATAGAAGTGCGAGTTGTGAATTAAACAAAATTTACAGGTCAACAGTATTAGCAGCAAAGGAGAGTTAAACTGAGGGCGTTGGCTACTGTGGCGTCAACATATCCCTTCTAAATAACAAATTACACTCGTGTGTGTGTATATATATATATATATATATATATATATATATATATATATATATATATATATACACACACACACACACACACACACACATATATATATATATATATATATATATATATATATATATATATATATATATTTTTTTTTTTTTTTTGTTTGTTTTTTTAGAAAATACACAATTTAAGATACATTTTTCATACCGTATTGCCGGTTAAACATACAATATAATGCCCTTTTTAAAAACACATACGACTGATCGCGTACATTGCTGCTGGCACTCCCGACTCGGGGCAAGCACACAACTATCCTGTACTATCAGTCAACAGACACTGACCCAGCCACGACAGATATGCTAACAGGCCATCTCGAATCTCACCACTATACCTGCAAATTTATCTTCTGTGCACGTTTGAATTTGGAAGTGAAAACAGGAGACCGGGAATCGCCCAAGAACAAAGCAGAACTAAACATGTGAATCTAATTAATTAGACTTCCTAGTCAAAGGCTGGGAAGCCTATTGTGTTTTTTTTTTTTTTTTCTCTTTTCTTCCCAAAACTTTAAACTGCTGCTTCGAAGCTGTGTGACTGATCAGGTTCTGACTTGGAAACTAATAAGCTGGATACATTGGCGGTGTGATGCTGAGAATTTTGCTGCTGCGTCCTTGCAATTGGTGCCGTGACTCATTTTTCGATAAAAATCATCTACTTCGGAACCGGTGAAGCGATTGATCTTGGCATATCATCAGCATTAAACCCACATCAAGTTTGAGAAGCAGAAGCTTCTGCGATAAATTTTAATGTCGAAATGGCTGCCACAAACTTTAACGAAACGCACCCTTAACAGCAAACTGCTGGTATTTGAACATCGTTTGACCAACAAACTCCAAACTTGGTAGTTATTCTCCCAGTAACAATAGGATTCAAATATGTGAAAGTGGGGATGTTTTATAAAACAAGATTGCCGCCAGTTATACGTTTACATTTGAAATTTAAATCTGTGTCAGTTGACAAACAATTTACTTGAGCAACTCCAAACTAAACAAGCATCATCCTTGACACTGTAGCAATTCAACTGACTTAAAAAAAAATAAAAAAAATAAAATGGTGTTGACCTGAAACCAAAATGGCTGTTTGCATTATTATTTTTTTTTTAACTAAACCCCCTTCTTCCAGGAATTGCTTAAGTGTTTGGTACTAGGGCTTGGAAGCGGTAAAACTGTCTGGCAGTTCTAATTATTCTTATTATAACATAACTACTTAAACAATAGTCATTTCCAGTGAAAAAAAAAAAAAAAAAGTTATGCAAAAACAAAAAGCCAAGAACTTCCCAAGTATTTGTTTGAGCAGTTTTCCAAGAAACTTCATGCCCTAACTTAATTCAATTTTCACAGGAAGGCTGAAAAAAGTGTTTTATTTATTTATTTTTTGTCATTACCCCTGGCTGTGTTAAAGAACATGTTAGAATGTGTGTGTATATATAAGTTCTACAAACAGCTAATATAGTGTTTCTGTGAGCTAATTTTGATGAAACTTAAGACATTTGACTGTTAAACCTCAACATACAGATGTATAGGGGATTACTCTGAGAGCATTTTAACCTAGTTAATTACACCAAATCATATGTAATACAAACTAAACAGCTCAGCAGTATTTTTAAATAAGAAATATCAGATTAAACACTTGAAGTCCCTGCAATGGTATCATATATATATATATATATCATATATATATATATATATATATTGTATATATATATATATATATATATATATATATATCGTCGCAGCTTGACCTCTCGGTAGAAGAACTGGAGAGCCAATCCTGACTGGAGTTAGGGAAGCAGCACCCCAAAAAGAGGTCATGAGTTAAGAGAGCAGGGGGGATTGGAGGGGTGCTAGAAGGGGGGAGGGGTTAGTTCTAAACGAGATGCAGGGGAGGTGGAGATTAGAACGTGTTGAGACACCAAACGGTGCTGGGTGCTACAGAAAAAGAAAGGGGAACTGTTAGCATTGCTGGGGATATAGGATCGGAGGAATCATAACAACAGCGCAGCACTTGGTTGCCTGTTAATTCAGTTCTGTGCTGCTAAAATAAAGCCCTGTTCAGATACGAATTACTGTCTCGCTTCCCTCATTTCTGAGATCGCTACATTGGTGTTCAGAAGTGGGACTTGGAACGCGATATCTCAGAGTTGGAGGCGAGAATAATGGAGATGGAGGGGGATCTCGCACGGCGACGGAGCTGGTTAGTGGGAACAAGCGCAGGTCAGAGAGATAGGGAGGAGTCTGTACGCATCAATCGGGGCGAGGTGAGCTAAAGGAGGAACCGAAAACAGCGTGGGCAGTGCAGCTGATGGAGAGGAGCACATGGCGTGGCACCGATAAGCAACAAGATGGCGTCACCCCTAACAAACAAGATGGCGGCTTCCATAACAAACAACATGGTGGCGCCCATGGAGGATATGAGGGGGGGGGTCCAAAACCCCCTACTGTGCTACCTCTACATCGCTCTGGCCGAGAGACATAGGAGGGAGACCCGCAACAGGAGCTGCACCCACCAGGCAGTGATATGACGGTAAGGTCAAGTGGCAACCTTATGTATGGAGGGGCAGTGACGAAGATGTGCCAATAGAGGGGCCATATGCTGCTAGCGGGAGGATAGGGGGACCAAGCAGCCACATTAAGATACCCAGCTTTGACTGTACCGGGAGCTGGGAGGCCTTTAAGGCCCAAACAGAGCTGATGGCTGGACTTTAGGGCTGGAGTGAGAGGGAGTGCCTGCTTAGGCTAGCAGCGGCACTGAAAGGGGACGCGCAGCTGGTTCTCTTAAACCTTCCCCCTGCCCAGCGCGAGAGTTACATGGCCCTGACCGAGGCTCTCGACCATCGGTTCGGGTACCTGACAGATGAAGACGGCCTCAGGCTCGATTTTAGACGCAGATTGCAGCAGCCTGGGGAGAAGCTAGAGAAGCTGGCCTCAGACTTGGAGCGGGAGAGTTGTCGGGCCTTTGCAGCTGCAACCCCCAGAGAGCAGGAAAACCACGCCCGATACCAGTTTGTTGAGGCGCACGGTCCGGGCCCCCTGTGGAGCTACCTAAGGTTGCAGAAGCCACAGACCCTACAGAGTGTGCTGCAGATGGCTAAGGACTGGGAGAAGGTGACTGAACAGGGAGGGGCCGACAAGCGGCGGGCTGAGGTGCGTCAAGCTGCTGCTGAAGAGGGGAAAATGACAACCCCACCTTCCCAGGCACTATCAACTACAGACCTGGTTGCCCTCTTGCGCTCTGTGACTACGAGGGACAGTGGACCCCGCCATTCCTTCCCTCGACGTTGTTGGACCTGCGGCCAGACGGGACACCTGCAATACCAGTGTCCTGGGGCCAACATGCCCCAGGCTCCAGGACCCACAAACTCACCCTCGGAAAATGACTCGGGGGCCCGTGTAGAAGGGACAGCACGGGTCCCGTCTCATCCCCCCAGGACTACCACCGGGCCCCTACCCCCTTCAACCCCTACCGCTACCTCCCAAGCGGTGCATCTACCAACCACCAGCTGCGAACCTTCAACCATCGGGTCTGCCACTACTTTTCAATTTACTCCATCTCCCACGGGGGCCACAGCAGTCGTGGGGTGGACTTCAGTGGGGGACTTTTGCCATGTGCAGGTCGAACGGGCCCCTTGCTCAGCCCTAGTTGACAGAGGGTCGACCATCATGCTGGTGCGACCAGATGTCCTCCCTGGAACTGTCCGGTTGGAACCCACGTCAGTCCAACTGAAGACAGTGACGGGAGAACTTGCACTGATGAGGGGCAAAGCCACCATGGCAATCCAGGTTGGTGACAAGTTGGTGCATCACCCCATATGGGTAGCTGCAGTCCAAGATCCTTGCATCCTGGGCCTCGACTTTCTGCGGAGTGTGGGGGGACAGCTGGACTTGCAGACTGGGACTCTCCACCTCCAAGGAGGCTCCGCACTACCGCTGGCTTCCCCAGGGGAAATCACCACTAACCCCCGACCTTCAGAGGGAACCCAGGGTCCCCGAACCAGTTTTCTGCACACCAACACCACTACAGCCGTCGTGCCACACCCCAACCTCTGGTGGCCCCTGCGATCATCTTGGGACCGGAGGCTAAAGTGGGCTTGACCTCATCGGGGGGGGGGGGGGGAATCAGCACTGAACCAGACAAAGTAATCGCTGTCCAGGAGTGGCCTACACCAACTGACCTGCGACAACTCAGAGGGTTCCTGGGACTGGCCTCCTACCGTCGCTTCATGCTGTGCTTCGCCAACATCGCGGCCCCCCTACACCAGTTGTTAAAGAAGGGGAAGGCCTTTCTGTGGACGGCTGTGCATCAGACCGCCTTCAGTGCTCTGAAGAAGGCCTTGACCCAGTCTCCTGTGCTCTCTCCCCCTGACCCACTCTTGCCTTTCGTACTGGACACTGACTCCAGCAATGAGGGGATCAGAGCTGTGCTGTCCCAACAAGGATCGAATGGTGAGAAGGTTGTGGCCTATTACAGTCGTTCGCTAAGCAAGACAGAGAGGAGGTACTGTGTCACGAGGAGAGCTTTTGGCCATGGTCGCAGCGGTCCTTCACTTCCGCCACTACCTCTGTGGGCTACCTTTTCTGGTCCGGACAGACCACGCAGCACTGCAGTGGCTACTGAACTTTAAGGAGCCAGAGGGACAGGTCGCCCGCTGGATCGAACAGCTCCAGTCCTTTGACTTCAAGATCAAGCACAGGGCTGGAGTGCACCATGCTAATGCGGATGCCCTGTCCCGCCATCCTTGTGTGGAAGACAACTGGACGCACTGCCCCAGGAGAGAAGACAGGGAGGAGGAAGCCATTAGAGAGGGGCAGAGAGAGAGTGACAGGGAGACGGGGACAGTTGTGTGCCGGGAGTTAGTCCCGTTGGGGTTAGAGGAGTGGAGGCGGCAACAGGAAGAGGACCCGGAACTAAAACTGGTGCTACAGTGGTTCCAGAGTCAGCAGCGACCGCCATGGGGCGAAATGGCTGTGCAGACACTGGGGACGAAGAGTCTGTGGTCGCAGTGGGCTGGACTCAGGATTCAGGAAGGGATCCTGCAACGAAGGTGGAGAGAGCCAGCGACAGGAGAGGACAGATGGCAAGTCGTCGTCCCCCAGGCCTTGAGAGAAGAGGTACTGCAGGCCCATCATGGCACCCCAGGCACAGGCCACTTTGGGGTGACCAAGACGTTGCGTCGGATCCGTCAAAGGTTCTACTGGAGCCAGTGCCGGCGAGATGTGGAGGCACATTGCCACAGGTGCGATGACTGCACCTCCCGGAAGGGACCTACGAACCGGTCCCATGCACCCCTCCAACAGTTCCCAGTCGGTGGGCCTATGGAAAGGGTAGGGGTCGACGTCCTGGGCCCCTTTCCCCTCTCAGGGAAAGGAAATCTGTTTGTCTTGGTGGCACTGGATTATTTTACCAAGTGGCCAGAAGCATACACCATTCCCGACCAAGAAGCAGAGACAGTGGCAGAAGCACTGCTGGAGGGATTCTTCAGCCGGTTTGGTGTCCCTGCAGAGCTCCATTCTGACCAGGGGAGGAACTTTGAGTCCCGCGTATTCGCACAGATGTGTCGGCATCTGGGGATACGCAAGACCAGAACAATTCCACTTCATCCCTAGAGCGATGGACTCGTGGAGCGGTTCAACCGCCTGCTGGCTGTCCAGCTGGCCATTACCACAGCAGAACACCAGCACGATTGGGACGCCCAACTCCCACTTATTTTGCTCGCCTGCCGCTCCGCAGTCCAAGAGTCCACTGCATGCACACCTGCCCTCCTCATGCTGGGGTGTGAACTTCGCACTCCTCCAGAACTGGCTTTCGGATGGCCACCGGAGCAAGACTCTGAACCAGCTGGTCCAGAATACACCACGAGACTCCAAGAATGCATGGAGGTGGCACACAGCTTCCCCCGGGACCAACTTCAGGCAGCAGGCTGCCGACAAAAGAGGAATTATGATCTCCGGGCAAGGGGGCGACACTTTGAAGCAGGGGAGCTCATCTGGGTTTTCAACCCAAGACGACGCCGGGGTCACTACCCCAAGTTGGACAGCCTGTGGACGGGGCCCTGCCTGGTGCTGGAGCGCCTGAGCGAAGTTGTATATAGAGTACAGATGCCCCCTACAGGCCGGCGAGTGGCCCTACACAGGGATCGCCTAGCCCCTTACCAAGGCCACACACCAATTCAGCCCCGTCCAGAGGTTCCTGTCTCACTTTTGGCCGGACCTTCCAACTCCATCAGCCCTGTCAAACCAGGGTCTGATGTAGCCCCAGTGGATGTTAGGGGCCCGGACTCATCAGTTCGGACAAGGCGCCGCCGCTGTCCACCTGGTTTCTTGACTTTGTCGGTCCCCTCGGGACGTGGGGACTTGTGGGGGGAGCTGTGTAGCGGCGGCAGAACAGGAGAGCCAATCCTGACTGGAGTTACGGCAGCAGCACCCCAAAAAGAGGTTAATGAGTTAAGAGAGCAGGGGGGATTGGAGGGGTGCTAGAAGGGGGGAGGGGTTAGTTCTGGAAAACGAGATGCAGGGGAGGTGAAGATTAGAACGTGTTGAGACACCAAACGGTGCTGGGTGCTACAGAAAAAGAAAGGGGAACTGTTAGCATTGCTGGGGATATAGGATCGGAGGAATCGTAACAACAGCGCAGCACTCAGTTGCCTGTTAATTCAGTTCTGTGCTGCTAAAATAAAGCCCTGTTCAGATCCGAATTACTGTCTCGCTTCCCTCATTTCTGAGATCGCTACAATATATATATACAGTGGCTTGCGAAAGTATTGACCTTGGCATTTTTCCTATTTTGTTGCCTTACAACCTGGAATTAAAATGGATTTTTATTTGGATTTCATGTAATGGACATACACAAAATAGTCCAAATTGGTGAAGTGAAATGAAAAAAATAACTTGTTTAAAAAAATTCTAAAAAATAAATAACGGAAAAGTGGTGCATGCATATGTATTCACCCCCTTTGCTATTAAGCCTCTAAAGATCTGGTGCAACCAATTACCTTCAGAAGTCACATAATTAGTTAAATAAAGTCCACCTGTGTGCAATCTAAGTGTCACATGATCTCAGTATATATACACCTGTTCTGAAAGGCCCCAGAGTCTGCAAGGGGCACCACTAAGCAAGCGGCACCATGAAGACCAAGGAGCTCTCCAAACAGGTCATGGACAAAGTTGTGGAGAAGTACAGATCAGGGTTGGGTTTTAAAAAAATATCTGAAACTTTGAACATCCCACGGAGCACCATTAAAGCCATTATTAAAAAATGGAAAGAATATGGCACCACAACAAACCTGGCAAGAGAGGGCCGCCCACCAAAACTCACGGACCAGGCAAGGAGGGCATTAATCAGAGAGGCAACAAAGAGATCAAAGATAACCCTAAAGGAGCTGCAAAGCTCCACAGCGGAGATTGGAGTATCTGTCCATAGGACCACTTTAAGCCGTACACTCCACAGAGCTGGGCTTTACGGAAGAGTGGCCAGAAAAAAGCCATTGCTTAAAGAAAAAAATAAGCAAACACATTTGGTGTTCGCCAAAAGGCATGTGGGAGACTCCCCAAACATATGGAAGAAGGTACTCTGGTCAGATGAGACTAAAATTGAGCTTTTTGGCCATCAAGGAAAACGCTATGTCTGGCGCAAACCCAACACCTCTCATCACCCCGAGAACACCATCCCTACAGTGAAGCATGGTGGTGGCAGCATCATGCTGTGGGGATATTTTTCATCGGCAGGGACTGGTTAGAATTGAAGGAATGATGGATGGTGCTAAATATAGGGAAATTCTTGAGGGAAACCTGTTTCAGTCTTACAGAGATTTGAGACTGGGATGGAGGTTCACCTTCCAGCAGGACAATGACCCTAAGCATACTGCTAAAGCAACACTCAAGTGGTTTAAGGGGAAACATTTAAATGTCTTGGAATGGCCTAGTCAAAGCCCAGACCTCAATTCAATTGAGAATCTGTGGTATGACTTAAAGATTGCTGTACACCAGCGGAACCCATCCAACTTGAAGGAGCTGGAGCAGTTTTGCCTTGAAGAATATGCAAAAATCCCAGTTGCTAGATGTGCCAAGCTTATAGATACATACCCCAAGAGACTTGCAGCTGTAATTGCTGCAAAAGGTGGCTCTACAAAGTATTGACTTTGGGGGGGTGAATACTTATGCACGCTCAAGTTTTCAGTTTTTTTGTCTTATTTCTTGTTTGTTTCACAATAAAAACTATTTTGCATCTTCCAAGTGGTAGATTTTGCATCGTACAAATGATACAAAGCCCCAAAAAATCAATTTTAATTCCAGGCTGTAAGGCAACAAAATAGGAAAAATGCCAAGGGGGGGGTCAATACTTTCACAAGCCACTGTGTGTGTGTGTATATATATATATATATATATATATATATATATATATATATATATATATATATATATATAATATATATATATAATAATATAATGCTGCAGTTTATTTTAAATGTGATTTGCTATAATAGATTTCCTTAATCAAATGTTATGTAGTAGTCATTACGTTAAATATAAAAAGAAACTCCTCGCCAATAACCCTATGGTATATAATGGAGACTTTTTTTTTTCCTGTCACCCTTTCTAATAGTGTTTTTGGCTGTTTTAATGTTATCTTGATATGGTAAAAAACAGCCTTTACTGTCACTGGCAAGGATCTCGCTGACTTTACAGTCATGTTGTATTGCTTGTTTGCAGATTACTGTGAATTTGTATTATGCTGAACAATATATTCAGTAAGTACCTTATCTGTCTTAATTTGTTGAGATGGTTCAAGGCTGTTTTGACTGAATTAACATATAAAATGGTGACTCACTCCAGAAGACTGATGTTACACATTTGTAGTGAGAATCTGAGATTTAGAGCACCCGAAGACAAACCAGTACAATAGATGGTATCTTTTAAAATGTTCTTGCATTGTTATTGCACATCTTAAGAAATATCTTCCCTTTGCATTATGTCATTTTGTAATGATAAAACTATTTAGATGCCCTGCCAAGACTGTATGCAGTGTACAGCATAGCACAGATTGGAAGTTTAACACGGTACAAAGGGGATATACATTATTTAAAAAAAAAAAAAATCTCATATCGCAGAACTCAGCTGATTTTATTTCTTTCACTGTAAAAATTGTAAATGTAATTGTACTAAACAAAACAGTGAATGTATAACTATGATTTTACTTTGTTGTTAAACATGGTCACATGCATTATAATGTGAAACATTTTTGTTGGCTAAATAAAGAAAACAAGTTTAATAGAAGAAAAAAACAATTGTGGTAAATAAAAAAGAAAAGTACAGTACAGGGCACACTTCTTCAGTATCGGTGAACCTCCTTTGGGAACTAGGTTGTCAAAGTGCTGTTTTATCACTGTTCCCTTTAACATATGGTTATTTACAGTTTAATAAAAACACCTTAAATTGAGAGTCACAAACATGCATGTTTTTCTCTCATTTGTTGTTGCCATGCTCATAACTTGGGGGTCAGTAAGTGTTTTTATTTTATTTTATATAGCCACTTTCATACAACAGTATCTCCAAAGAGCTTTACAAGTCCATAAAAAAAAAAAAAAAATGCAAAAATGAATTTAAACAATAAAAAAGAAACATGAAAGTTATAATAAAATAAATCAAAAACACCAAAAAACCCATCCTATATTAGTAGAGAAATAAAAGAAAATAACACTTAACATTTTATATAAAATGCTAGTCTGAAAAAGTTTTCTTTTTTGACTAAGCGCCCGAGTTATGTCTAGTTACATTGTGCTTTGCATTTTGAACAAGCTGTAACCGTGAAAAGGCATGGTCTGAACCCAACAAAACAGAGCACTCAAGTAAATGAGTTAAGTTGAGACAAAAGCATGAATTAGTTTTTCAGAATCCAGCAATGAAAGACAAGACCTAATCTTTGCACTATTTCAACAACGATAAAAACAGACTTTGGTGACATTATGGATATGAGCCTCAAAACATAAATCAAAATCAAATTTGAATCCCACATTTCTGGCCTCTGATTTGCGGTTTGAATTTAAATTAGTCAACTCTGTTTTTAGAGAACTGGCAAATTCTAGTTATTACTGAGAACCCAAAATCAAAACTTCTGTCTTATCTGAGTTTAACTGCAAAAAATGTTGAGACATCCAGATTTTTACATCATTCAGACACTCAATTAAATCAGAGACTGCAGAGGTATCCCCAGGTTTCACAGAAATGTAAAATGTACACTGTTTATATGTACACAGCTGTAGCATGTATAAATAAAGATCAAATATTATGGGGCCCTAGGGAATGCCTCAGGTCATTGTAGATAACCCTGATGCTGAATCTCCCAAGGAAAGAAAATTATGTCTATTAAGATATGACTTAAACTAGTTTAGTACAGTTTCAGACATCCCTACCCAGTTTTTAAGGCAATCCGTTGAAATGGTATGATCAACAGTATCAAATGCTGCACTTAGGTCTAATAAAGCCAGAATGGAAATAGACCCAAAGTCTGCATTTACCAGTAAGTCATTTAGAACTCTAACCAGTGTGGTCTCTGTAATATGAGCAGGTCAAAAACCTGATTGGAATTTTAAGAACTTTATTGTTATCTGTTAACATATTACTTTGATTGGCTACTACCTTATCCAAGAGCTTAGCTATAAAAGGTCAAATTGGAGAAAGGTGTTCAACTGTAAGATCTAATTTAGATTTTTTGATTAACGACTTACCCACGGCTGGTCCAGTTGATAAATGTATGTTAATTTCTAAAACAAAGTCACATAGATCACTAAATGTCTTGTAGGAACACACCTGCCTCTTTAGTATTAGCTTAATCTACTCCTAGTGGGGCATTTTTTCTTTGATTTACCCACAAAGATTTTTGGCAATGTTGGCAGCTATGCGTCATTAATTGATATTACTGTTCATCATTGCTGAACCACTTTTGATCATTTGTAATAAGGTCCCACCCTAAACGTCTGCTTTTATTTCTTTTGGTTCAGTATTTGTTGGAGAGAATTGTGTATTTAAACATTTTTTATAAGTTTTCTTTATTTCCTTATAAAACTCGGGAAACACAACATGCAAAAAGGTAAATTAGCAAATCAACTCCTGACAGACTGCTGGCCAATAATTTTGGAGACAAGCCCAGGCTCTGGTGTAGCAGAGGATCGATGAAAATTTTGTTCAGCTACAACTCTCAATTCCCAGCTTTAAAATGTGCAACTAAAAATTCTCCAAATATGAAGATGTACTTGAAGTTAAGAATTTAATAAAGTTTTAAGCAGTTTACATGGCAGGCAAGTATTATTTTGTGGTTATATGTAATGCCACATAACCTGATTGGCAGAACTATTGCAATTACATTCTGTGCTTTAGACACCTATCGATTGTAATCTACATATGACTTATTGGGGCATAAAGATCTACTAGCTGAGCATCTTTACATAATCTCATGGGGATGTATAAAGTGATCTGTGAATTTTCTCCTATCAGTACCTGTAGGTGACTTCAGAATATGGTAAATGGGTGATTTTTAGTAAAAATAATTACAAAGCATTTTTTCCTATTTATTGATTCTGTAATAGACTAATTACACA
This sequence comes from Polyodon spathula, assembly GCF_017654505.1. NCBI lineage: Eukaryota > Metazoa > Chordata > Actinopteri > Acipenseriformes > Polyodontidae > Polyodon > Polyodon spathula. The sequence goes on from NC_054535.1 coordinate 38,866,338, forward strand.
TTAGAATGTTGTAACTAAATGGAACATTTACCCACTTCCAAAATTCCCTTTAATTGCACCACCATGGCACACACACACGCCATTTAATAAAGTGCCTGAAGGGCAAACACCTTTTCTATTGACCTGTTTTCTAGTTATGTCTAGTTACATTGTGCTTTGCAGAATAATATATGCAATCTGAAATAATATTTTTGAATATTCTTTATTTGTAATATTTAATAGAAAATACAAAACTATTAAACTTGTATTTAAGTAAAGCACCTTACCCTTAACGTTCACTTCGAGGGGAAGTTAAAAATGAAGGTCAAGTAAACCTAGAAATGGGGGGTTATTCAGTGTCATGGGAGGATGCTGTGGATGAGGCGTATGAGAGGAAGAAACTTTGGTACGCTCAAATAGCTGCTGAAGCGGAACACCAAGGATGGAGAGTCCAGGTTTACCCTGTGGAGATGGGTTGTCAAGGATTTGTGGCACACTCAACAATGCGGTTTCTCAGAGACATCGGATTCAGTGGTCAAGAGTTGCATCTCATAGTGAAGAACTTATCTGAAGCAGCCGAGAGGAGTAGCAACTGGCTCTGGTTGAAACGAGAAGATTCTGGCTGGAGACCTCAAGCACAGCAAAAATTGATGTAAAGGAAGGTAAGTTGGGCTTAGCTGAGTGGGGGACAGCGGGGGGTGATGCTGGGATGCCAGAATCACTGTTGAGCCCTCTTAAGGTGTCGTGGGCTAGTCAACGAAACACCAAGGACGGAATGTTTTCTTTTATGCAGCTTAGGCCTACAAAGTTGCACCCAGTTGTTTTTTTTATTATGTTGGTCTTTGAGGTACTGGTATGGGAAACCTTATATATTGGACACCACCCTGTCAAAAACAAGGTCACTAAATAGATATATTAAATAATTAAATCTCTTTGCAACTAATTTTAAAAAACAATAAAAAAAATATCTTTCAACGACATTTTGGATTCATGTGACAGCTTTGTGCAGTTCCAATCTGTCCCTATGGTGGAGGTGTAGTGTTTACATGGGAGGCACAAATACAGGAGCCTAAATTAGTGCTCTGTTTTCCGATTCGGTGCATTTCCAAAGCTGCCTCTGGCCTTGTCTTATCAATCCAACTCCCTAATGCATCTAATAATTAAGAGTTTCCATGGAAACAAACATATTTTAAATAAAACCAAATATTATTTGTGTCTTTTTTTTTTTGTTAAATGTATGATAAAATTAATTTTCATACTTTTTAACAAGATAAAGCTAATACTATGTGATCAGTTACTAATGGTATGCGATCAAAATTCGAGTTTCAAATTGGTTTTTAATTCTTATTGGACATTGTAAAGATAATCGGTGGATGATGTGTAGACTGCCGATATGGCTATCTTTCATTTTTGTGTGTGCTATATTCCACGACACATCACAAACAAACCCCATTTATGGCATCAACAATGTTGAATTTCTAGTAGGGCTGTGCAGACACTCAGATTTTCAGAATAAAGCCTTTGAACATGCTTTAAGTTGTAATACAATTTAATAATAAAAACATGTTAATTACACAAAACAAAGCATTCCGTTGTTTTCCCTTGTCTATATTAAAATTGAGCATCAGACTGAGAATCAATAAAAATCTCACCGTATGCTATAATATAGAACTATAGAAAATTAATTTGGTGCCTTAACCAATATAAAGTATAGCCATGGCACTGTCATAAACTTGTATTTAATTTAGGCCCTGTGGAGATCAATGAACTAAAACCACTCATATTTTATCTGCGATTATTTGTCTTGCTTTTCTATTATCATTTTGATCTCACTTCCTGATTTTCACTGCAAAGTGAATTATGGGATTTTAGTCCTGGGAAAGATATAATCTCTGATAAATCTCGACACATATATCTCCCAGTATATACAGTGGTAGATAATTCAGTCACATATTAGCCCTTATATTGGGCTAAGAAAAGGTCACGTGTACATGACGAATCTGTGGTGTATTAGTTTCATGTGTCAGTTTGCAGCCTCACCTGTGCTATGACTAAAAAATATAAGTTGCATTTTAATCACTTAATGCAGAAGTTCAATTCTATTGATTGTGTGGATGAGGGAAAGGCAGCTTTTTTTGTTGAGAAATTAACACATTTTTAATAGGCTTTATAATACCTGGTGACAAAAAACTTTGCAAAATCTTTCATTTATTGTCCTACCTGAAATGTTGGGCTTGATACTGTAGCATTGCAAGTCCATTCAATATTCTTGAACAGCATTGGCCAACTTTTATCTTTCTCAAGTCTAGACACCAGCAACTATAGTATTTCAATAGTAAATACATTGCAATTATGAAATACTGAATATTAATACAAGCACCTAAGCAATATTCAAGTTCACCAGCATATAATGGCAAGCTTTACTTACCCTTCAAAAGACTTTCCCCATGCAAACAAACAGTTTTGCAACATGGTATTAACAGTTAGTGTAACCTTTCCCTTTAAAAACAAAATGCAGGACATACAAGGAAATGGAGATACAGTTCTCTACTTTTTACAGTGTAGCTTTAATACTTACTTTAAAATGTCTCAAGACATTTATGACAAACATAAAAGAAGAAAATCAAGGAAGCTTCTTAACTTGTTTTGTAAACGCACCCCACTCTCCTTTGTTTCTTGTCCAGTAATAACGCACTTTCCCTCCACGCTTTTGTCCTTAATTCTGTAAAGTGTTTTTTTTGTTTGTTTGTTTTTTCTTCTTTTGAAACACAGTTATAAAACGGTTCTAAAAAATATTCTAATGTATATAACATTAGCACAGTTTCACTGTACTTGCTTGGTTTTAATCTAATATTTGTATTCACTTATTACGGGTGTTCCATTCCTCTTGCCATTTGGGTAGCATTAAAAATAAATGTTTAGTTCACCATGCAAGTCATAAGCTGACCAGTAATTAGAACCATATCAATGCAGGCAGATGTCTGATTCGTGGGAGTATTCTGAATTGCACAGCCAGACCTTTCTGTGATATAATCGAAGTGCTCACTCTTGACTCAGCTAAAGCTTGAAAGCAGTTGAGGTCCATGGACACACACTCATACATGCTTTTGTCTAGACCAGCAAGACCATTTGTGGTAAAAAATAAATTACATAAATATGGGGTGACAAAGTAGCTCTGAGAGGTTTGTTTTTGTTACCGTTTCATGACAAAACTTTTAACATCACCTTAGGAATGAAGTTTAGAATAAACCATGAATCATTGTATGACCTTTTAACCAAAATTGAAAAATTGCAGTTAAAAGTACAGGGACAGCAATGTGTGCAACTCATAGGAGGCAGCCCTGAGTAAGCTGATAAAGACAGGACCCAACTTTGGTTCAGACAGACGTAACAGTGTGGTTTCAAACACGTTTCCTATTGTGTTTACTTGTATTGGTACCATTATTTATCATCCCTGTCTATAACACTCTGTTACAATTTTGAGTTTATAATAGGTTTGTTTCACAGATGGAGGTACTGTGTGTGTATGTATTTGAAATATATAACTATGTAAATGGTATGATAATGCTATAACCTTGAGGTCATGTCAGCTATATGGAAGTGTAGCATGAAGTTATGTTTATTATTTGTCTAGCATTATACAAATAATGTCTTTAAAAATGTATCCATGATGCCTTGCACGCAACATTCTGTAATTGTTGCTGGTACTACTATCTGAAATAATCACTTTCACTGCAGTAAGTAGACGCTAAAACACAGACCTTATTTTGCTTAAACCCTCCATTGGTGTTACCCATATTTTGTATTATATACACCACTGACATTCTCTCATTTTCATGCAAGGGAAAAACTGAAGAAACCAATTAACTGAAAAAATACATCTTGTATTTTTCACCAGTTACAATGCTGCTTTCCATGGAAACTAGGAGCAAGCTAGGAGAATATGTTCTTATCATTGTAGCACACTTAATTCGTTATTTATTTGATGTGCTTTATAAAGTGCCATTCTGGCTTGATAAACAGCAAATGTGACAGTGAACTGCCTGTGTGAAAGGCGCAGACACACATTTTTCAAAATGTTTTGTCATGCTTAATATGGTTATTTAATTCCTATTTTGTTTATTTAAATAATCACTCTATAAATAAATGTAACTGTATATTAGAAAACATGTAATTCAAATGAATACATTGCCTGTATTAACATTTTAAAAAAACATGTAAAATAATAACTGACGTCATACATCAAATCTCTGAAAAAAGCATGCTCAAAGTTATGACAACTAAGCTTGAACTATAATTCTTGTTTGGCTGTGTTACGGAACCTGTGTGGTTTGATATAGCTAATACATTTTAGAATGGTGTTTCTACATATTCTCATTATAATGGCTGTATTACTTGTCACTACTTTAATTTGAAGTTACAATACCTACATTTAATAGAATAGTAGTACCATAAAATTTAGGCCTGCATTAACAATATTATGACTGATAAAACTATCAAATCTTTTAGTTTGAATTTAGCTTTTCTAATTATTTTTCATGAAGCTTGCAGACTCCATTGTTTTTTCAAAGATGTCTGTCTTTGTTTCTTGTTGCCTCAATCCTTCTTGCCATCATGAGAAAACAGCCTAATGAAATACTTTCTGTTGAAGGTCAACCAGTCTTTAGTTATTACTCAGTGAAGCCACAAGTGAGAGAGTGATTATTTTTGTTAAAACTAACTAGTTCTTTATTTGTTTTTAATTAACAATATGTAATATGTTTTTAATTATGTATAATCTGTGGAATGTGCTTATTTTATTTACATGTTACATACTCTTGGCATTATACATGTATTAATATATTTTTGTTTGTATTTTTGCTTTGTTATGTATTTTTTTTGTAATCTTTGTCCACTACCAGCACCTAAAATGTAGTATTAAAAAAGTATTATTATTATTATTATTAAAATGTATACAAATATTTATTTATTTATATAAACACATTGCAGCATATTTCATATTTATAACATCTTCAGAAATCTCCAATTTTTCTATATAAAACATAAACTTTGACTTCATCCTATCCTTGTCATCTGATACTTGTTTTATCTTATATTTTTCCTGTTTTACTCTACTTCAATTAATTTAATATTTGTATTGCTGGATTGATTGCTCTTGGACAGAGACCTCTTTAACCTCTGACAGTTTCATATTGATTCCTAGCATTTAAAAGTTTCCAGTCTTGGTTTGACAAACATTTGCATCATATAGAAATGTACGTTTTTGGAACAGTTTCTAAAGACTGTATTATTCATATTAGACCGATGCAATTCTGAAACTGCTGTACTATTCAATATATGCAGCATTCCTAAATTGTGTCAATTATAATTTCACTGTGAGATAACTCCTGGTCATAACTGAGGTCTTGTATCCAGTTTTAAATTAATTTCCAGGGCAGCAGTAAACGTGTCACTGATTTAACTGGATTGCTGTCATTTCCAGACTTTAATGTCACTGACACCTCCATTTTATTTTATTTTATTTTTTTCAAAACCCTTTTGGAGGTTTTTTTATTGTTATATCTCCGATTAACTATTTGCAGTGTGGGTGTTTGGAGGTGTGGCATGGGACTAACCCAGGATGTGAGTCAACATTTCTTACATTCTTGAGTCTTCTACAGATGAATTTAGAAGAACATGAGAAATAGAACCAATGGTCCTTTGAACAAAATTAGAGCACACACATTAAAGAATAGAAGAATGAGGTTGCACAATTAGAAAGGATTAAACCAGTGCAGAATATTAGAGATAAAAGGTTCAGGACACATTATTTCCCCCAGTCATTCCCTTCCTTGCTCAACAAGAGGGTGTGATACTATTACATACTGTACTATGTGGGTTTGATTGATATGGATGTGTCATATCAGGTAGCTGGGAGACGGATGATAAAGGCTGGCGTTTCAGAGCCCTTGTTCCCAGTACCCCAGCATTAAAGCATAATCTTAAATTATGTTTCACAATGTGGTAGTTGCTGAAATCTTATTTTGAATGGGTCTTCCAAAGGAATACTTTTTCACATAAAAAGATGGCCAACTTGAGAGAAGTAAAACACGTCACAAATGCTTAGCCATCAGAGCAGAGCTTGTTTCAGTAAGAAAAAAGAATGTGAGCATTATAACATGTGACCGCTGCAAAAACACTTCTGCTAATGTAATGAAAGTATAGTTAATTTGTGAGGAATAAGGTGAAGAGGTGACTTCCAAAACCAACCATCTCCATAACACGCACTGTAAATTTCAGTAAATCTAAACTTTTACGAAAAATATAGTGTTACACATCTCTACGTGTTGCTACAACTGTTAACTATTAACTGTAACATGCCTTTTTATTTTCATTGTTAACATCATTACAACTTTTTATACTTATTCACAAGGCAGGAGCCAGACCTGCACAAAGGACTACTAGAACAAGACAAAGTGCTTGTGACTTAGAATGGGGGTTTCCACTTGACTACACAGAGAACCGCCCTCGCTGAGGTGAGGCCGAACCGATCGACCTCCAAGGTCGGGAAGCGAGGACCTCCCCCAAGGGGAAACTGTAGTGATGGCTTTCTGCATGAAGTATTAATTGTGTTATTAATTATAAGTTGTACATTATGTGTATGTCTTTTATAGTTAAGTTGGTATTAATCATTATGTTTAAATTGTGTGCAATTGTGTTTTGATGGTTTTAATGTGCTTACTAATTCAGTTGCTTTAATATTAAGATTTTATACAGTATTGTGTAAATTTCTAGTTCTTTCATTTCCCATCGACAAAACCAGCATCCCTCACAGTTTGAAAACCTCTGCTCCAGGGGTTGGAGGGGCTCCCACCAAGTGGTGTCTCAGCAGAAGACGAGGCTGAAGGAATGGACTGTGGAGCATTGTCGCGTTATCCTTGATCTGGAGCAGAAAGGGGTCGAGGAGAAGTCAGAGATCCTGCTCAAGTTATTCTTGAGGGGAGAAGGGTTATGAACCTTTGGTTGAATCAGCAGGACCGGAGAGCTAGAGTTAGGTAGGAAGGTTGGCTCTCCGGTCCTAAGGACCCACTCAAGATACCTGACACAGTCTTGGTGCAAGGCTGCTTAGCAATCCTGGATCACATAGCAGGCCACTCTGGTGCTCCGTTGAGACGCCCTAGCGTGGAGCGTCTTAGAAGCCAGCCACTCTGAGCAGCCACGATCCCGGAGATCTCAGACTCTGGTCACTCCAGCCAAGATCATCTGCTTCCGCAAAGAAGGGGATTCCAATACCTGCGCACAGAGGTGGGGGCTGTGCAGCAGAGGCTCCAGAAGGAATCCTTCCCCCTTGGTTGGAACAAAGTCTCGGCTCGTGGAAAACATGCTCCAGGTCTTGAGCAGGTCTTGGTAGAAGATGGATCCCCCATAAGTTAATCTAGAACAGCTTCCGGTCAGAGCCCATGTTGTGTAACTGGCGCAAGAGGAGGGAGGCCAGCGCACACCATTACGGGGCCAGGTCTGCATGCAGGTATCTCTGCAAGGTCTGTAGGCGGAAGGTGTGCACCTGACTCCTGATGCACTTTAAGCCTTGCCCTCCCTCGGCCAGAGAGAGGCACAGAACCCCGACAGAGACCAAATGCTTTCCGACCCAGAAGATGTCCGATGTTCCTCTGGACCCTGGCGACAAACTCGGGGGGCGGGCTCAGGGCGGTGAGTCGACGCCATAGCATCGACGCAGCCAGCTGGTTGACCACCAGAACCTGTTCCCTGAAAGAAAGCAATTTCAGCAAACTCAACTAAGTAAAAAACTAAGTAAAATGGCTTCCCTCCTGCACTTCCAAACAATAGAAGTGCAGGGAGAACAAAATGATTTATCTATTTTTTTTTTTTAATTTAAGAAAAAACAAGTAATTAACAAAAAGGTTTCCTACTACTTCACAAAAAAAGATTTTAAACAGAGTTTAAATAACTGTCAAGGTTTTTTTTTGCATTCTAAATGAGGAGCACCAACAATGTGTGACCTCTTAGTAGTAGTAGTAGGAGGAGGAGGAGTCATATAAGTATTAGTAAGGTTATTATTATTGCAATAACGCCACTGTTTTTTTTCTTCTACTTTTTGATATTTTCATTAAGGTGTGTTGACCCAGTAACTACAACAGAAGAGAAGCTCTTAACTCAGGTCAAAGCCCACTAGAAAATAACAACAAAAAAAAATAAAAATAATAATAACTCAAAATACTTGAGTAATATGGACCACATACAATGATTGAAAACATCACTTTAACTTTGAAAATGTAATTTGAAGCAGACAGATTGGAAAGGTGTTCCCTTAATATAGGGTAAGGCTACAGTATTTGAAGCAGTGAACTTTACTGTCACTATAGGAGGGGTGACAACAAAACATATCAAGATTAATCAAGGTCCTCAGTAATGTGTGTATGTTTGTTTTGTCCTTTCCCATGGAGACTGGATCGGCCATGATGTATTTAGTGTGGGTTATACCATTTACAATCAGTTTCATGTTACAAAGATATGAGAATAACTAACTGTTACAGCTACCGCATTTGTATAAGATAGTCCCAGTTCAGCTTTTCAGTTTTATGTATGCACTGTACATTGTTTGGCAGACCTTCCCGACTAGTATGTTTTAAGTATGTTTTAAGTTGCAAATACAGACGTGTGAATGATGAGATGATATTCCATCAGAAATCATCGCCATCATCATTAGTTTTCCCCTCTAAAAAGCCATTTTTAAATATGGGGAAAGTGCATGTAGGTGTAAAAAATGTAGGATTGAGACAATTATATATGTATGTGTGTGTGTGTGTGTGTACATATAATTTAGATATTTAATTTAACATAATGTAATCAAAGAAACTACAACATTATATTGCAAAAGTCTGCCGGAAACCATTATAGTAGTATAGTACTTCATGTTAGATTTCGAAATGTCACATTTTTCAATTTGTCCATTTTTTAAGTATATGAAGCGGTATGTAATTCAACATATCAAGGCAACATTATTCAACAGGTTTCATTGGACTTTATGAAGCAAAATGGAAGAATGGATTATAGCTGGAACATCATAGAAACACACAGAGATCCCAAATCTTTATTTGTAGATAAATAAGTGTGTGTGTGTGTGTGTGTGTGTGTGTGTGTGTGTGTGTGTGTGTGTGTGTGTGTGTATGTATATATATATATATATATATATATATATATATATATATATATATATATATATATATATATAGTATATGACCACAATGTGACCACATGACCCAGAGATTATTGACTAATATTGAACACATTGGAATCAATTTTAATAATCTAATCAGTGCTGGATATAAATACAAAATGTGGTTTGTAAATTTTAGAGCAGCATTGTTAAGACCTGCCACTATATAGATTCAGATTGTGTTAAATATTTCGGTTTTGGCAGCATGTTGTTCCTGCTTGTAGAATGGGCCAATATAGTCTCCACAAGTACTGAGTATATTTGAACAATGAATCATGCACACACCATGCTATGAACACATGCTTCTGAAGCTGATCTTAGCACACACCACAAATGAATCGGAAGAATACTGAGCCACATTTACTTTACAAAACATCTCAAAATCCTCAGTGTTTCCCTCAAGCAAACTGATAATGATCTCACAACTTCCCTGGTAAACTTATTTGAATAGGTACCTTAAACACAGTCATTGAAAGTTTCCAATGTCTGCATTAAAACAGCTTTACTTGTATCAGAAACAGCACCAACATATCTCTTCTGCCATATAAACACAAATAGAAAGAATGCAGCCACTGAATTTCTTCACATTGTAAAAAGTAAATACATTCTGCCACTTTAATTCAGTTTGATTACACAATACTTAGCATTTTGTGGTCCATATAGTTGCAGAGAATGTACTCCATACAATGTTAAAATACGCTATTAGAGTGCATATCCTTTTAGAATTGTATTTTCTTTTTTAGTAATTGAGGTAATTTGTGTGAACATGTTATACATACATTTATTCTAACATTGTACAGGAGAAATCTACAGTACAGAGCACATGTTTTCAACATCTCAAAATAAGAAAAAAACTTTTCGAACCATATCATTACACTTTTAGGACTCTTTTTACAAGGCATCAATTTATAACAGCAGTCTGACAAGTGTTAACATGCAAAACTAGTTGAAATAGCCTATTTTATATAATGTACACAACATCTAGTAACTGGTTACACAGAACTAAATGCTATGAGAAGAGTTTTCTTTAATGGGATACTGTTGAGATTTGTATTATTATTATTATTATTATTTATTACATACATTTGTTATAACAGGCACATTTTTATAATCTGAGCTCAGTATTAACACAACATAGCTGGAGGTATCGAGGGTTATGTTGACCTTAAACATTAACTCTATCATCTTGTTACTCCAAATTAACTCTGATGGATTGTAAATTGTAACAGTTGTCCATTAGGTTACCAGAGTGTGTATGTGTTTCAATAACACACAAACAATAAGGAATATTTCAGGAATATACTGTAAGTGCAATAATTATCTGCTGCACTTTAAAGGAAAACAGCACAGTGGGGCTTTCATGTAGGTTACATGGTGGCTAAACTGCATGTGTGATTACAATCTGAGTTGAACATTTGCTTGGCTCTTTTGGAGGTTGGAGTTGGATGATTTCCTTGTCATTTAAGACCCTTTACTTTCTGAGGGCCATCAGTCCAGTTTACTTTTACTTTCTGTGGCCGAGTTAATTTAGGTTATAAAATTAAGGTTAGCAGTTTTATCATCAACCTTATTACGGGTCATGCTCCACCAGTGGCACTGGAACAATTTTTAAAGTGGGGATGCTGAAAGCCATTGAACAAAACTGTAACCCCTGTATATGATGGAACCCATGCAAAGCCCAGCACCCTTGTGCTCCACCACCTTACCTTATTATACAGGGGTCTTGCACCACCAATGTATATAATAAGAACCCCAAAGTAAAACCCCAAAGTTTATAGGAAAATTACTCTTCACCATGTATTATATAAAAAATATTACTAATAATATACTTTGTTTGTTTGATAATAATATATATATATATCATATATATATATATATATATATATATATATATATATATATATATATAAAAGTTTTAAAAAATTAATTTAGCGTGGTAATGTTGATCGGCATGCCATGGATCTGATTTAAAAAAGAAAAAAGAAAAAAAAGAAAAACACTATAAAACTAAAATATCGAGTTCTACAAAAACAGTCCAAACACACTATATTACTTTCTCATGTCACTGTGAAAGCTAAGTCTAATTTTGTATCTGCTGTCGTGTCGGGAGTGACTGTCTCTGACATGTTTTGCAGGATAGACCATAACTTGTACGGTGTACAGCATGTAGAGTGTGCCGTAAAATCAACCCAGACTGCTAGATATTGCAGACAAGTCGTTTTGACAAAGTTTCCAAACCGCCTTTATTATTAGGGCTTCTATATGCGCGCAGTAGGGGTACTGCTTTTTACTACACTGTAAAGAAATAAACAAAAATAGCTCACAAAATCATCATTTACCAACAGTGATGGGCCCTTTTGTGAAGCAACCCAAGCGGAGAAATTGGAGTGAAGTGGGCATTGCCGGTAGGTGTGTCGTTGGAAAACATGACGTCACGCAGTGGTTGAAGCTTTTAAAGGAGCAATTTCATAAATAGTTCCATTGCATTTAACAGTAATATGCGGAGAGGTGGGGAATATAGCACCTCCCACCTCCCACAACAGATTGAGAATTTCAGTTACAGCCCGTAGCGTGTTGGTTCATTCTCTATTGGTAAAATGATTGTATGCTGTGAATCGTTTTACTATCAACCGTTTGCTGTCCCAAAAGTGAGTCGTCAAGGAAAAGTACTGATATAATCTGCCGCACAAATGTGACAACGGGATTGTCTTTGCAACTCTCTAAACAGCGTCGTCGGAAATGCACAGGTATGAATCAGGTATGATATTGGTGCAAAGCTGGGAATCAGTGTTACGTATTTAGATTCGCTTTTTAAATTGCTCATATTAAACCTCCAGTCCAGCGAAGTAGGCCGATAATTGAGATAAAATACCAAAAATGTATGGTGTTATAATAAGGTGATATATAGGTGATTAAAGTAACTTCAGTATTGTTTTAGGTCTGATTTGTTTTAACCTACTGTGGAACACAATTTGACTGATATATGTTAAAACATGTAAATAACCACAAACAGTAGCAGCAATACAAAGTGACTTTGTACAGTATGTTATTATACAGTATTGGGGAGGTTAAGTGCGCACAATAGGTGTGGGCGCACAGAGGGGGATTTTAACAGGGGAACTAAGCACTACTAATAATGTAACAAAACAAACAAAAGCAATACTAAAGTGCTCGTTATAAAAAACAAACTATGACGCATCTAAGCAAACACACACACACACACCAACTCAAAACATAATAAAAAATCGTGCAATACAAACCAACAACTCAAACCACAAATCTCAATAGTGAAGATTAAAACGCACGCACACACCTGCAAACCCCATGTAGGCTGGGCCAACTCCAGTCGGCAATCAACAATATTACAGAACATAACCCTTTAAGATATCCTGCCCCGTTAAGATAGGGTATGATATAGTTAGTGTTTTTTTTTTAGATACAAAGCAATAAGCAGTACTGTTCGTGGGAGAATGTCAGAACACCTCTTTAGGGAGAGAGGTTTTGTTTTCTCCGCCGGAACAGCAAGCGTCCCTATTCCAAACTCTCTATGTGCCATGCCCTTTAACACGGAGCACACCGTTTCCCTTTCTCTGCTTCTAACTGTGCGCTCAGCACCACTCTCTAGCTCCCATTTTCCCCTTACTTTTGTTTCCCCTCCTAAGGAGCAGGTAATTTACTTAATTGGTTCAGATTAACAGGGCAATTAATACAAAACAGGCGGCAGACATTAGTTGGCTTCGGTTATTAAGGAAAAGACGATGTGTGAAATATATTATGCAGTGCATGTACAAAAAATAGAACGAATAAATAAAATAAAAAAACAATAAACAAGACATAATAATATACTATAGTCGTAGTGTTAATGAATTATACACAAGCAGGTCTAAAGTGAGCCAATTTACAGTACAAGATTTGTGTTTAAGACAGTGTTGTGTTACGACTACATTTATGTATGAAAATTCCGCGTTATATCCAGAATAATATATATAAACAGATATATATACATATATATATATTAGTATATATATATATATATATATATATATATATATATATATATATATAGTAAATATATATTATATATATATATATATGCAGTTTAATAGATAATAATAATAATAATAATAATAATAATAATAATAATAATAATAATAATAAAAAAACTAATGCATTAGAACATTTAGTCTTATCTCCACAACCTGCTAGTTTTTCAACAAACATCTCTTGCAATTGTTTTCTGTAGTTCTTGAAAAAGCTGCAGTTTATTCGTCAATCTTCTTTCAGAATGCAAAAATCCTACCATTATTCAAGCGAAACAAAAGCAACAAAAGGTATCACCCTAAAGATGTTACTTAATATAATGTCAGTGAAGATGTGGAAACTGCCTTGTTTAAGATTTCTGGTTAATTATAAGTATCCAAAAAAAAAAACATAATTTGTAAGAGTCAAAGTTTATCTTGAAAAAGTCATTTTCTCTCCCTTTGTTCACCTCGTGCTGTGTAGGGATACTCCGACCTGTGACGAGGAAGACTCAGGCAGGTTATCTAGGATTAAGAATTATTTTTTGTCAATCAGCTTGCAAGTTTTTTGGCCATTGACTTTGGCACTACTAACTCCAACAATTCACTAAAGTCAATACAGTATAATTCGGTTAATGTCCCATCGGTTAATATCCCCAAATATATTTTTTAAAATCACTTGCCACTTACCATAGGTTTCATTGTTAAATTAACTATTTTAATATCACTAGGAACCCTGCTTATTATTCCCTTTTGGGTCGTCTACCAAAGCTGCACAGATAAGGTGTAACATTTTAAATACATTATTTAACCAATTATATTATCCCTAGATTAATAAACATCGTGTAAACCCTATTAAAAGCGGTACTGGAAGGGCATTACTTCAGAAGACAGACACTCAGAAACAGGAAGTTATACGTCTCTGTGAAGGAACACCAAAGATTTCACGTCAAAACATTGCAAGACAATCCGGAATGTGTTTAACGTTAGTATAGGCTAGTCATTTTCATAGCAACAGCTAAAAAATTGATAGAAACAGTAACAAACGTTTACGTTAAATATAGTAACTGCAGCTGGCTTTGTTGTTCCTGATTTTATTATATTGTACACATAGCGTACGTTGTTTGAGTTGTTAGCTACAGTAATTATGTTATGTTACAGCAATAAACTTAAGTTTGTGGTGCGGTAAGTGTTTTAGTGAACTGGTTTCCACCTGCACTGATATAATGTCAGCTAGCTAATTAAAGTATGCAGCAATTGTTCGCGTTTGTTTGAGCTATCTAGCGAAATAATTAATTTCTGCTATTGTTTAATTAAAGTAAACATTCTTTAGAAAAACCTATTTGATGTTACAGTACTGTAATATCAGTACAGTATTGCAGTAAAAGACGCGCAGATATAGAATATATTCCGTTTCTTTGTAAAACGGTTGAATATGGAGTGCTTAAATGTCCCTTACTTTCTAAGACCCTGTTTATATCCCAACCCGCATAATATCCCCAAATAACTGCACGGTAATGGGGATATTAAGCGGGTTACACTGTACATATGTTTAATTACCAGAAATTGGTCTTGGAGTAGAAAAGCCTTAAATACATACAATAAAGAATTAGATACAAAATCCCCAAATCTTTCTGTTGACTTTGACGAATATACTTTTATTTAGGACAATAAAATTGAATGAGAACTAAACAAAAGCAGTGAAGTTATTTTGTGCCAACAGTTTCCATATATGTGAGCCTGGTTAGTTAACACCAGAAGATAAGTCAGCATTTTTCCCAAAGTGCATTTCTGTCTTTTCAAAATAATGGCAAGCTACAGTATGCTGGAGTGATTTTTATTTTTTATTTGCGATTATTATTATTATTATTATTATTATTATTATTATTATTATTATTATTATTATTATTATGTGTTTGTTCACACATTCTCTGTGATACATGTCAGCTTTGTTGCTTCTAAAAAAAAGGACTATTTGTGTATAAAATGTGTATCTAATTTAATTATCAGACAGATTTAATACACAAATGAGATGTAACAAAACTGTAAGAGGTTGACAATATGGCTTTTAAGGGCTTTTAATATGTCAAAATTTCAAAATTTCTTTGAGATTAGTTAATCCATCCAGTCTTGCTTATTGAAAACCTTGTCTCAGTCTCAGATTGAAATGGTTTTAAATGGATCAATTGAAACAGTTATATTATTTGTATTTTTTTGTTTTGAATTTTTTAAGAAACTTGAATACAGTCATAATACTTTTATTAGTTAATCATGTTGGATACATGACCTGGTAGCACTCCTAAGGTCACATGTACAGTAACATTATTATGTTGACTTGGGTTATTCATGCATGTAGTTTTGCAGTATGTAATGATCTAATGGGAAATAATAGCCTTTCAGTAAATTAATAATAATAATAATAATAATAATAATAATAATATAATAATAATAATCTTTATTTTTATATAGCGCCTTTCATAGTGGACCACCATCACAAAGCGCTTTACAAGATACGAGACTATCTTGTCAATACACACCAAAGGGATTATTCCCAGTTCATCACTTTTGTCGTTCTTAAAAGGCTCTCTATAGGGAAACTATGTCTAAATAGAGCATAGTCAGCAAGGTTCAGCAAAATCATCAGAAAGATTTTGAAGCTCTCTGATAATGCATATCTTTGTATCACGCTTTCTTTTTCAGCATCGGGACCTTACAGAACTAACAAAAACATTAAATAACAAAATGATTCATAAAAGAACACAAATAACCTTATATTATAAAAGTGTATTTAATTTAAACATACAGTGATGTCTGCATTAGTTATTGCTCTGAGCTGTGATTTGGCTACAAAATTGGTTCTCAGCGGAAGACATGTTTACCTATGCCCAAGGCAGGAAGCCATGCATAGTAGCTCATTCATTTGACAGCAGAGATTAGTAATTTAGCAAAATATTAATAGTTTAAAATGAAAGCAAGATATACTTCCTCATTATAACACTAGTCAGGAGCCCACTCATTTTTTTTAAACACTATTGAAACTGCGAGATTGGGTCAAATTGTGTTCTTAAAATACAACTTATGCGAGGTTTTTTGTTTTTTTTTGTTTTTTTTGTTTTATTTTTCCATTGCCCTGCTATTTAAAAAAAAAAAAAGGGTATTCTTCTGTTATTGGTATGAAGTCTGTTGTTTGAGTTCCCATCATTCCTTGGTTGAATGCCTTTATTTTGAGTATTTTCTGCAGTACAGTGAGTGTAATGATGGAATAAAGCTGTGTTATATTTAGCTGTACTAGGACCTCATTTAAAACCAAATGTGTCATGTAAAGTAAACTCTTTTTGAGATGGACTTGTGACAGTAAAAAGTAAAAGAATAAAGTCTAAAAAAAAACAAACACAAAATAATAAACAGCAAAGCAGGACTTGAGAATGATAATTGTGTAATGATTATGACAGTGTTCTGAAAGTAGTTTGCCAAGACTGGCTTCGATTATATACAAAAATAAAAATAAGTCTCACCTTTTTTGGCACACTATTTTGGTAGTACCTTTCAGGCATTTACATGTAGTTTTCTTTTAGGGAGAGAAATCTCCTTCAAAATTCAAATGACCTAATTAATATTAAAATATGGGAAGGTATATTTAAATGTTTCTGTCAGTGTTCCAATTTGGCCTTGCACAGCTACTGCATGGGTGCAAATTTGGCGCTATGGCGCTAGATTCTAATGCCAGGGTACCTCATATAGTGTCAACAACATTAAATTCTGGCACCAGTAGACATTTTTTATTTTTTTTCTCAGCAACCATAGATGCTTTCTCATTGGGTCAGGACTACTCACATGACTATAGGTGCACGCAGCCATATGCATGTTACACACTGTGCGTACCATTGGTTTGCAAAATTGTGACTTCATATGTGTGGACTCGCATGTAATCTTGAATGACTGGTTGACATGAAATAGACATTGTAGGCTTATAGAATTCTACTGTTTATGTAGTGGTGATAATGAGCAAATGGAAACAGTTAAGCTTAAAAAAACAGTAAAAGCACCAATCTATGTTCCTGCTTTTAATGGCAGTGGAGTTTAATTTGTATATTAATTTGTATTAGTGTCTTATATTAAAATGAATTATATATTTCCAAATCAGTAACACATCATTTCAAAGTGTGTATTATTATTATTATTATTATTATTATTATTATTATTGATGTTTTATTTTTTTTACTGCCTGTTTTGTTGCAAAAAAAAAAGTTTATATGCCATGCTTAGGGGGTGAGTGATAATTTCATTAGTTATAGCGATTGTGAGAGTAATGGTTCGAAGTGGAACCATTGTATGTGTTTATTCATTTTTAGAAAGGATATGGTGATTCAGTTTGATTGCAGCAGTCTGAGTCGTTATCGGCATGAGATGGGAGGTCAATGTGGTTCAGTTTTGAGTACCTTGGGAAATATTTCTGGGGTGCTTCTGCAGACAACCCAGCCCCCACACTCATCCGCAAAACACTAAAAACAAACTGAAGAGTGTGTGGACGGGGGGGGGGCTTGATTAGGGGAAGGTTGAAATTTAACGCCAGCAGGCTCAGTTTGTAAATACAGTATAATAGTAAATCTCGAAAAACTACTCACTTCTAAATCTTTTGTAGTCATTTTTGTATTACTTTAGTATAAATACATGTTAATTTGGATTCATATGTTGTTTTTTTCTGACTTTATGTGAACGAAAAGACACACATTTGCCTGTTTTCCCATTGGAAGTAATGATATTTTGAAATATCACTGTCCTGGTCACAAAAGCAAAGTTTGTGGGGAATAATAGCCATTTTCTATACTTTTGAGGCATAAGCAATTAGGAAATAACACTTACTACCCAGGAACAAAAATTGTGTTACATAATTTAATAATAATACATATCTGAATCTGAATTCCACAGGGACAGTGCAAGGCTTCAGCCAGCAGAATGTTATATTTTTTGTTATTGTGTTTCCAGTATACTGGTTGCCCATACAAGTTCAACAAATTCCTCAGTAGATGCTAATCCACATGTGCATTTTTTGTAACTTTTGTTTGCAACAAGCTGATATTACGTCCCATATTTCTTTGTGAACAGATTAATGCAAACTTTTGTTTTTGTGAAACAAATCATGCCCTAAGATTAGGATTTTATATATTTGACTTCAATTCTAAACACGCCCGCTAAAGCCTGGTGCTGAGGTCAGAAGCCCGCAGCAATAATACAGGAGACCACTTAAGACTAGTATAATGTGAATTGCATTTTATCTTACTCCTAAGGGACTAAAAAATCTATGCTTAAAACAGTCAGCTATCTGATCACCAAATATGAAAATAGCAAAAGTGTAAAGATTAAAAAATATCTTTCTATGCTTTGCAAAGGGCCTTATTATTATTATTATTATTATTATTATTATTATTATTATATTATTATTATTATTATTATTATTATTATTTATGATGCAAAGGGATACATTTTTTACTTTGTAAGCATCAGTAGTCTGTCGTTGTGTGTGTGTGTGTATATATATATATATATATATATATATATATATATATATATATATATATATATATATATATATATATAATGGTAATAATTTGAAATGTTGAACAAAACACATAAAAAAAACATACTGAGTGAAGAGGTCTCTAAATAGCTGACATTTTTATTATTTCAATTTGGTCAAAGAAGCTTGCCAGGGCTACTTTCAGCAGATCTCAGTGATAAATACAAAATTGCTTCATACTGCCTTTAGTTATAGTAGAGAAGGAGATTTACCTACCCTTTTTAGAGATACCAATTTTTGACTGCACACTTCTTATAACATGAGGAATGTGGGTGATTTGTGCTGCTACATCACATTGTCATGGCAATGGAGAGAGAATCTGGCGTTTCTACACTGCATGTAAAATAAGCCACTGTTGTAGCACAGGCATTGCACATGTTGTTGTGTAGGTACAAGGCAACAATATGCCTAATTAAAACTGCTGCTTGCGTACTTTAACACTCTTTCTTTACACCTCATAATAGTTAATAGTGTTGAGGGTTTTACAAGTTAAATTTGGTATTGTACAGTCAGATAATTCACACTTAAGATACAGTAGAAGCATATTTCATCACTTTGTTTTGAATGTCCAAAATATCACAAACATCCTGCAGACAGTTTTCTTGATTTACCAGCCAATACTTTGATCTGTGCGTTTCCCAAAGGCAACATTACCTTAAAAGAAAATGTTCGTGTGGGAAACACACATGAATGTCTTTTTGCTTTTAATATTGGTGTTTGTGTAAGATCAGAATTTACCATACAGGTTTTATTTTTAATTTGGGGCATGGGGCTGTCTACCAGTATCTCATCTTAATAGCAAGGTGATCATTCATGAAATGTAAACACCCCTGAAACCCCTCCTTTCAACACTTGAAGAAAACTTTTTTTTAAAACAGGAGAGAACAGGCACGTGAAAGTGGTGCATGCAAAGCCAAAAACTCAATTCTTGTACGTGTGTGGCTGAAACCAGATCGCAGAATAGAACAATGATATGATATCTCGGAAGCGCTGACCTCAAGCCATAAGGTCGTCATTCATTTTTAAGGTGTATGGCAAGAAGTGAAAACAGCACATAAAAAGTAAGTCGGATTCATATGAATAAATTGAGTTGCTAATGATTACCATATCCATGCAATGATAACTATTCAGTGTACATGGCTTTGCAGAAATTACATTATAAATACTGTTGGTATGAAGTTGTGGGATCAATCAGCTACAAGGAACCGAAAAACAAGCATTGGTGTACCATATGTTATTTCAGGCTGTATGACATACAATTTTGCTGCTCTCCACCTTAATTATGGAATATAAATATGTTATATCTGGGTTGCATGTTATAAATGTGGTGCACAGTATGCATAATATTCTATTTAGTATGCTATGGTGTTTTCAATATGGAATGCACTTAATGGGATCTAACCCAAGACTGGTCAGTTATGCTCATTATACCCAGAGTGTATGGTATATTCTAAAAAATACAATACTTGGAACATTTCATACCTCCAAAGCCTGTTGTTTTATAAAGGCTGTTGAATGTCACTTTGCCCACATGTGAAGGTGTACAGTAATCCTGATCTTAGGGTGTGTCTAATTAGAAGCAGTTAAAGGGGAGACAACAAAAGTAAATCACACAGTTGGAACATGAAAGACAGTCAAGCAAAAGGGTTGGTGTTTATTTGAGGCTGCCAATCGAGCCACACCTATGTTACAACTTTTAAACAAACAGTTCCAGAGTTCTGCTAATCTAATCTCTAGATTTATATTTAACAAACTGCAAAATGCAATACAAATGTCATGAATAGCAGTGGGATAATCAGAAATATGGAATTGCATGACTTATCTTGCTTGACAATTACGTTACAATTCAATGGTAGTTTTCACTAAATACATAATATATTTTGGGTTTATTCCTTTGACTCTACCAGCAGAGCCTGTGGTGGCCGAATGACAACATGAAAACTGATGTCATATTGATTTGAAGATTACAATCTGGAAAAGGTAGAGGACAATCGAGTGACAGCAGAATGTTCCTCTGTTCCAGAAGAGATAAAGGAAAGAGTAATAATAGGAAACTAGGAATCAGAAAATGCTATAACCATAATAGGTCTCAAGCTAGGTTTGATCCTTGCCAATCTAAAACCAATAGGCGATATATTATTGAGTGATAGTATATTCTAATTTATATGTTTTGTTTTGTTTAATTTTTTATGCAGGGTAACACAAGACAGACGTCATAGAAAGATATTATACTGTATTATTACAATTAGTATGTACTCTGTTTAATAGGGATCAACATCCCTTGCCTATCTGCATCACACATCAAAATGATATGAATTTGTTACTCTTTGCTTAAAGACATTTAACACCTGGAAGAAAAACAGACAACCAATATTAACAGCTATGTTTATGATCATGACTTGTGGGACACCCTGTAGTCTACGTTTATTAATAAAAAAAGGGGGGGGGGGAGTGAGTAGTGGTTATAAATAATCTTCAAGGTTTACTTTTAGCTTCTGGAATGTGTGTGTGTGTGTGTGTGTGTGTGTGTGTGTGTGTGTGTGTGTGTGTGTGTGTGTGTGTGTGATCCCTTAGAATGTAACTTGAAGCTAAGACGTACGATTCATATCACTCTTTCACTGTTTCATGCTCTTCTGTTTCAGTGCTACGGACAGCAGGAGGGTGGACATTTCATTCTGAGAAGCCAGATCATTACTGGAGAAGAATAGGAATTGGAGAGGAGGCAAGATGTTGGCATAGCTGTTATGTTTAGGACCTGCTATGCCTACATATTGTCACCTTTCCTGTCTGCTTGCTGCAAAATAATGCATCTAAAAAAACAAATGGGAAATAATGACAACTAATCAAGGATAACTTACTATCCAATTAGTTTTCTGTTCTCTGAGGACAGTACCACTTGGTACTAGTTTCTGCCTTTTTTGCAATCATTATGGCTGGTTAATTTTTATTTTTTAAATAGTAAATACATTATTTTTACAGGTTATGCTTTTCATTGTTTTCTTTTTTTAATAATAGTATGCAATAGTAAATCATCTCCTTCCCTTTCTAGTCAATCATCAACCAGTATTTGCTTACTGCACATTAATACAATGTGAGAATACAAGGGTTAATACCACCATCCTTTTTAGTTGGACTGCTACCAGCAATTTAAAAAAGAGTTTGAGCAATCCCTTCAAACTTCAAAATAAAATTAACAAAGTAAGCACAACACCACTTGCTATTTTAAGTAATTTTGTGTGTGTGTGTGTGTGTGTGTGTGTGTGTGTGTGTGTGTGTGTGTGTGTGTGTGTGTGTGTAGTCCAGAGGTTTTTGTTTTGTTTTTTCTGAAGAATTGCAAAATGCCTTTTGCTTTGTCAAGTGTTTATGTATAATTGACTTAAAGACTAATGGATACCTTTTGCAATGCTATTTTTCTATCTAGTGTTAACAATAATAATAATAATAATAATAATAATAATAATAATAATAATGACTGTGTGCAAATACAATAAAGAAACAAATGACATTGTGCACTGTGACATTATACAAGATGGGATGGCCTAGAATTCTCTTTGGTAACGCAACACATTTCAGTGTTCTGCCTTGGTTATCCTTGATACTACAATTTGGTAAATTGCTCTACTTTTTAAATCTAGTAAAACAAATCTGTCATTTCTCTTGACTGAAGTATTTATGGAAATACTACAAAATTACCAGGATTTATTTCAGGGGTTAGGTTTAGTTCATCGGTTCAATATTTTTCATGTGAAGAAAAAAAGAATATACATTTAATAGTTATTTTTTTTGTTAATGAAATACATGGATATCTCACATATCTGTTGATCTGTATGCACCACCCCTCCCTGCTTTCTCTGGTGGATCTGGTTTTCTTGATTTTCTTCTGTTGCACTAATATGATGTACTATGCACACAGATTAAAAAAGAAAAACATACATTTTCACTTGTTGCACTGTTATTCTTGCAGTGTTCTGCTGTCTTTAGAGAATTGTTTAGTTATCGAATTTGAACAGGATTTCATTTGTCAATCTGCTGAATATTTCCCTTTTTTTCAATTAAAAAAGATGCTGTTGCTGTAATTTAATCTTATCTGAAACATTTCCTAATCAAAATGGTTTCAACTCTCCACTATATAAAAATTAAAACAACACCTGTAATGTGTGTCCAGGTAAAAATGGTAAGTAAACAACACAGATGTGTTTTAAGAAAACATTTCAAACCATTTAATAAGTGTTTTTCATATGGTTTATCTTCAGTGCTGTTTTAACAGTGTAATGGAAGCCCAAGGCTTCATATTAATCATGAAGTGATTTGTATACTTCAACATTCTAATGAAAATTAGTAGTAGCAGGAGAAAGATGTGATATCTACAAAATAGGCCAGCTGACAAAAAGGGTGCACCCTATCACGGAAAATTAGACAAGCTTGGACCAGAAGCTGAAGGGGTAGTAAAAGATTTTTTGAGCAGGTGTACAGTCCTAATATTTACTTAAACTGATTGTATCGCCAAACACGCCAAGGGAGAGTTTATCCCGACAGTGTCAATTTGATAGACAAAAGATTTTCATTCAACTGATAACAACAACTGAAAGTAAACTTACCATTGCCAATTGAAATGTATGTAATTAGGTAACTGACCGGGCTCTGTTGCATAATGCATGTTTCTGGGACTTTTCCTTATATTAAAGAAATGGGTGAGAATGGCACCTGCATGCTAATGCTCAGCCATGGCCTACGATTCTAATCTCCTAGTTTGGCATCAAACACCCGCTGTGTTGTACCTCCTGCTAAATCTGTGTATGTTGTGTCCATATATGTGTATTTTTGTCGTACACTAAGTAATTCATGGCAATTTGCATGCACAACTACAACATGGGCAAAATGATCAGGAGGTTATTGTGCCAGCAGTAGTTGGTATGCGTTACAAAACTTGACCCATGTAATGTTAGAAAGCGATACATGTCACATTGAAAGTGATACACTGGCAGGGTTTACATGCAAGTTTTAATCGCACTACTGTAGTGCATTCATGACGTGTCACGCACAAATGACGTATGATTGTGCTCGTTCCAAAAGTGCAAGGCAAAAGAAAGTGTGCGACTTAAGTGTCATTACACTAACACGAATAAAGCATGGTAAAGTGCGCGCTAATTGGCCTAATTAGTCCCACAGCAACAAACTCGACAGTCGTGCAAAATACTTCACGATAGACTTTCATGAAATACCACTATACCTCCTCCTCTTCCACTGTATAAAAGAACGCTCTTCTCTGGGAACGTTCTTTCCACCCTGTTGTCCTTCTCTGTAGCGTAGTATTTTCCTTATCCACCAATCCGCCTCTCCTGGTGAGGGTCGCGGTTAAATTATATATAAATTGTATATAGAGATGTTGATTTATACCAATACAATGATGTCAGCAGTTTATGACATTATTCATTTCAGTGTACCGTATCATGAACGATGCATGGGAACTACTAGATCATTATTGTCAGTATTATTATAATAACAATAATACTAAGAATAATGTAGCTTTTTTACCGCAGGACGTTTCAAGCTTCCACCCTTTCTGACAGCACGCAACACCAGGTCTGTTTCTCCAGCTTAACTGCGGACCTGGGGGTTATGGGTGAACTGGATCGACCTCGCCAAAGAAATGCTACAATTTTCACCAGTATTACTGGTGCTCTGGCTGAACCTGGTATAAACAGAACACTAAGTAATTGGAATATGGGTAGCATCTATTGCCCCCGTTATGTGAGGCAGACCGTATGTATCATACACACGGTGAGTTATCATCTGACTCTCTCGTCAGGCATGACAATATAGGTAGACATATGTCTGCAAACAAGAGAGCGGCAGAAAATGTTCAGGTAGCGAAGGACAGTGGATTTGTGGACTCCAAATACATTCCCGACAACTCTGTACTCTGCGGCCGACGCCAGTTTGTACAGAGCAATACCCACTTGCTTCTGCAGCAGCACAGGTGTACAGACCTGTATTGAAAATAAAAAAATCACGACGAACAAGGCAAAATAAGAAGTCCACCCCAAAGTTGCACAAGTAAAAAACAAAAAAAAGTAGGCTACTTACATTAACAACGATGTAAAAGACTGGAAAATATGATCAATTGAATTTAAAAATATGTAAAGGCTCAAAAACAGCATAGCGTACCAGATTTGAATGGGCACTTCCTTACTTTCTTAGCGGAAGTTCTTTGAGCATTGTTTAGGCATTTGCGAGCAAGCGTACCACTTTTTACTGCGTACCTGAAAATAATGCTACACCTTAATCCAAATCATGCATGTAAGTATTAGAAAGAGAAATCTACTTATCCCAAAAACATACTGACACAATTTTTTTTGGAAATGGAAAATTGAAGTAAATTTTAGTTGATACCCAGAATGCCTTTGATCTGACATAAAACGTAAACTGACTATCAACGTTTTTTGTTTGCAAAATACTTTAAGCCATGACAAATGCTTGCAGACTATGCAGCCGTTATCCCTCATTACCCCCAATATTCCGCTCCACCCACCTGTACAGTTATTTAAATTTGCAGTATCAAACAAGTATGATGAATGTACATTCGTTTAGCTGGATCAATGGTGGCATTGGGGTGCTGGAAATACTCTACCTCAATGGGAAGCTAGACCTCCAAGGCAGAGTGGCGAGTTTCAATGGCCCCCCAATGGAGATGCAGCTGTAGAGACGGCAGAGGGGAGGATGGACACAGCAAGATACACTGACACAATGTGAATGCTCGGACTGGGTAGAAATAGGAGGTTTGTGCACATCCCCCTGCATTATTTAAGTTTTATCCTCCTTGAAACGTTGTCGTAAAGGGGTCTTTCAAACTGTTGTGTGCCAAACAGATGGCCTTTTTTTCCCCAAACTGTGTTTCTGTTATAACATTGTACAAGGTAACAACTTCCTACTGTAGAGCTATAAAAAATACTTACAATCTCCTCCTGTATTAAATTTTTGAAAAGGAAAAGTCCTGCACTCCTATTGCCTCAGAGGGTATAAGGATATTTGCTTTGTGGTCTTCTTGCGCATCCAAAATGCTCATGAGAAGACACCATTGCACTTAATTAGACCAAGTCAGCTGGACAAATTACAACTGTGGTTGGTCAGTTTGAATTGTAACTGCTCACAGAGTTCTAATAAAAGAATTGTTCAACTCGGCAGTGGTCTTGAGTTAATAGCGAGTAAACGTAACATTACACCGTGTAACAATCTTTTTTTTTTTTTTTTTTTTGTTCCTGGGTAGTAAGTGTTATTTCCTAATTGCTTATGCCTCAAAAGTATAGAAAATGGCTATTATTCCCCACAAACTTTGCTTTTGTGACTAGGACAGTGATATTTTGAAATGTACCTATTTGCAGAACATTCCAGATAGAAGAACAGCTTTGTCGCAGTGGATCGGTGCTTCCTGGGCAATCACAAGGCCGAAAACTACGTGGAGCTGGTTGAGACTCTGGTGAAGAACTACGGCATAATGTGTTGTAGGATCGATGTCCCTCAAATTCCATATCCTTGATGCTCATCTTGATAAATTCAAGGAGAACATGGGACCGTACTCGGAGGAGCAAGGCGAGCGCTTCCACCAGGATATACTGGACTTTGAACGCTGCTACCAAGGACAGTATAACGAGAACATGATGGGAGACTACATTTGGGGGCTGATTTGTGAAAGTGATTTACAGTATAATTGTAAATCTCGAAAAACTACTCACTTCTAAATCTTTTGTAGTCATTTTTGTATTACTTTAGTATAAAAGCAAAGTCACAAAAGCAAAGTTTGTGGGGAATAATAGCCATTTCCTATACTTCTGAGGCATAAGCAATTAGGAAATAATACTTACTACCCAGGAACAAAAATTGTGTTACATAGTGTTGTTTATTATTTATTATTATTATTATATTATTATTATTATATTATTATTATTATTTATTATTTCTTAGCAGATGCCCTTATCCAGAGTGACTTACAGTTGTTACAAAATATCACAATACAAAGTATCACATTAGAGAATGTCATATTATAGATAAAGGCATTTATAATGTACAGTAAAATCAGTAGAAAATAAGATCAATTTCAAATAAGAGCATGATAAGGAATACAGTAAATAATTACATTTAAGAGCGAGTTTGACTAAGAGCAGTTAAACTTATAGTAAACATATGTGCTTTTACAAACAAAGTCCATTAAGAGCACATAGTAAGTATGATAGATGGATAAGAACAAGTTCAAATAAGAGCAATTACAAAAAATGTGAATATGGATACCCATAAGAGGATTTCACTGAGGTTCTTGGTGGATGAAGAGGAGGAAAGGGTGGTGGATTCAAGAGGAATAGAAATAGAGAGATCAGCAGTGGAATAGGAAGAGGGGGAAGAAAAGGAGGTCTGATTTGGAGAGGTTGAGTTTAAGATGTTGCAAGTGTATCCAGGAGTAGTGACTGAGTTTGATCACCATACCAGGTGTGTGTGTGTGGATTCTGCTATGTATTTTGTAGTTGTTGAATAGAAAAGGGCTTTGGAATGCAATGTTTTATAGCAATATGTGGTTGATATAAATTAACCAGTGAGTCTATTACCGGTAGACGTTTTCACCTCTATCAGGTTTTGTAATTGAGTCTACTTTTGCCCAATAGAGGGGGCTACAGCGACACACAGTGCCCTAGTATCAAGCATTCACCTCCTGAGTTATTTTAAACAAGGGCGTCATTTGGCAGCGGGGGACAGGGGCAGCCCCTGTCAAAGTTGTCAGGGTGGCCCCAGCACAGCAGTTTCTGTGAGAAGTTAGAAGCCTTAAAAGCAAAGTGTTCATGCTTCTGGACATCGAAAGTGCAGGGATTAGCCTGGCAATGTGACATTGTTGAATGAAATCTTCTCTTTTTTCTTGTCAAATTTGCAATGCTACTATGTTTTAAAATTGTTCTGGCTAAAAAGAAATGTCATAGCAACAGCCTCTCCCAGGTTATTGCGATAATTTGCATTTGGTGAAATTCAAAATGAAATGTAGCAGCTCTTTTGTAATTGTGTTAAAAAAGCAAAAGGGAAATTTACTGCTGGAGTAGTCCTCCACATTGGACAGTCCAATCATGGGCTTTTAAATAGGACTAGTGTCCGCATTGGTGTGCTTCTCACCAGCCCAGTGTCGGATCCGGTAGTGGAACGTCTAGAGCTGCTTGATCCAGCGGATGACCTGTCCCTCCGGCTCCTGGTGTTATGCCTAAAAGTGTCACTGCCAAAGAGTGTCACCTGGCAGAATTTGGCATCTGCAGGTACCAAATAGTGTCACATCGTTATTTAAACAGAGACAGTGTTTGGCAGTGACACTATCAATAAAAATCAACCCTTCACAGATTACATGCCAACAATATACTGTGAAACACGTAGTGCATTCTAATGTAATGTACTAACATACATGCACATTGTATTAGAACTTATGTATGGAATAATAGTGTGGTTATAGATGATCTACTGGCTCTCGTTACAGTACTAGTTCATAGCAACACCCTGCTCTCTCGGCTACATGGATGGGCCCTGGTGGCGAGGACTGGAGCCGAGTGGTCTACGATGAAGGAGACTGGGTTGGGGGCCCGCATTGCTCCATTTATGCAGGCCCCTTGGTGTTTCCATGTGGTTGCTGTGTCAGGCGTGGCGGTGCAGCAGCTGCTGAGTAGTGGCACCATAGGTGCAAAACATGGAGCAAATGTTGCACTGGAGCAAAAAGCTTTGAAAGTTGTTCTGTAAATGTTTCCCTACTTCATAACATCATTCTGGGTGCATTCAGAGCAGAACAGCGCAACACTTGCAACTGATTTGTTGTACAATAGTCTCTGTGCATAGGAACACTTCCTAAGAGAACACTTCGCCTAAAAGGACAACCTTGTGGTGAAACAGATTTTTCCAATTGTAAATGCTCCCGTTAAAGGAACAGGAACTTAACAAAAAAGAACACCTTCTTGGCACCGATAGCGATTCATTAAAAACCGATATAGTACTGTTTTGTAACCTGATATCTCATCCTCATCAAACTTAAATTAAATGGTTTATTCAGTCTTTTCAAGTGACTTGTCATGGCAAGAATGTCTTGAGGCACACTGTCTGGTTTATTCAATCTTTCAAGAATCGCCCACATATCATTTTTGTATTTTGATTTCCACAGTGCACCTCATCACAACAAATGACAAAACGCTCTGCTGTTTCTCTTGCTACAAAAAGTGAGTTGCTTCACCATTCAGTTAAATAATGTGGTGCATGTATTCATAATTAGCTAAATTAATTTCACAATTTACAGGTTTATCACAGTTTTAATTAAGAATCAGAGTCGGGTTAAATAGCAATCAACTACAACATAAAGGAGAGAGGGTCATAAGAAAAATACAGATCGAAAAGGAATGGGGGAGGGGCCCAAAAACTCGGGCCCGCAAACAGCTAGCAACGCTGGGTGTGCTATTACAACTTCCAAGTAACGGTGCCTCTAACATGCAACAGAATGTAAACAAACTGAACTATCAAAAGGGCTTTCTTCTTAATACTTAAAAGTAATTATGGGACACTGCTGCTTTAAATGTTACTATAATTAGGCTATTTCTGTAATTTATTTTAGATGCATGAGAAAATTTAAAAAGTATTCCATTTTGTTTGGATACTGTTACTGTTGTAGTGGAGATATGTATTCTATTATTTGTTTTTATTTTAGTTGAAAATGAAACTTTATTACTGAGCTACGTCCCAGGTTTAAGTATGCACTGTTGTAATTAAAATACTGTATAGTCTAATAAACGGTGCTCCAAACCAGAATTATGATTTTTTTTTTTTTTTTACTTGTTGCCAATAGTTGCCTGACGTCAGTTTACATCTAACCCTCCGTTTCACTTCCTCTAACTTGTGTTTTTAACAGAAGTTTGGGCAGTCTCTAATTCAAATCGGGATAAGACGAGTATCCAACAATGAGGTAAGGAATGTGATATTGTGTTTGCATATTTATTTTAAAACATACCCTGTTAGTCTAATACAATTCAAATCTTTTAAATGTTGTTTTAAATGCGATAACGTTCATAACATATTGTAAATACGTACTGAAATAATCCTCAGTGGCATTAACAGTCTTCGCAAATGCAAGTCTTACTCATAGCTGTATGGTAATGAGACAAGTTTGTTTTGTTGAAGTGTTGGCGTCCATTTCTCTTGAACTGCTGAAATCTTTTGTTACATATACACAAGACTCAGCTGCTTTGTCACTGTTTTGCATTATGTTTTAAATAAAATATTTATCGTCGCAACGTTTTCAGGGCTAGTCGCATTTTTTCCAATGTGGCCACAAGTTCAAAGCTTCAGTTCAATATACGAAAAGCTCTCCTTGTCAGATCACAATACCTTACAGATTGCATTTGGCATTTAACTGTTTTATCAGAACTAAAAACTTGTTGACAGGCCAGTTTGATTACATTCCCAAAATGTAAATATTTGTACTTTTATCTGATACAACTAGTAAACAGCATGGGACATAAAGCAACTGACTCAAAATTAATATTGACTTTTTTTTTTTTTTATGGAAATGTGTTTAACCAAGTAAATGATGATTTGGCCACTACATACTTTGCTTTTCATAGCTAATTCAGTGTTTGAAAACAATATAATTTTTATAGCAAACTTTCTTTACTTGGTACATACCAAAAGAGAATATGCTAACAACGAGGCAAAAAAGAAGTCTGCTAGATGATTAGCAGAGTAAAAAGCTTAACAAGTTCAATGTGTTCCTCTGTGTTTTCAAGTATTTTTAAATGTAGCACTATTGAGAGTAACATGCTTGCAAAACACTGCTACAATTTTAAGACTGGGATATTCTGCTGTTCAATAGATACAATTATTACATTCTGATCTTTTAATCCAGTAGAAGGATAGTTAAAAACATAGATCTGGGACATCAAATAGACAGAAGAAAGGTTACTATTGTTATCAAGCAAATGTTTTATAAATAAATAAATAAACAAACAAACAAACCCGGCAGAACACATGGCAGGAGATGAAAAAAAGGGTTAGGACAAACTCACCAAGTACAAAGATGAGCTGAAACACATTTCCTGCACCACTAAGTTAAAAATAAATTAAAAAAAAAAAAAAAAAATTAAGGGGGGCCAACAAAATATTAAAATGGGCCAGTAAAGTCCTGAATAAAGTGGCCGCATACTTTGTTCTTCATTCTTTGTGTTCGTATATTTAAAAAGTTATAGAAATGCAATACATATGATTAATTAATATAGTATAGTAGGACTTCATGTTTTAGTATATTTCGTATGTTGTAATGGTCAGATTGCTAAACATGAAAATTATTGCAAATATAAAACTTTTTTTTTTTCAAGCGTATACGATTGTAAAACATCGGTTCTTCCAGCTGTTTTCTTTTAATTAATCAGAAACCCCACCTGTTCTGGAAAAACAAAAACAAAAAAACAAAGGAAACAGCTGTTACAATCAAAACAATACAGTACACCAGTTGATTGTCCATGCATTGTTTTACAGTACAGTTTCAAGTAAATCTACATGTTAATTGTTTTACTGTTTCTGGCTGGTAGCACTTTTATTGCATAACCAGATATTATACATTTGCGAGAGTATTTAAGTATAACCACTTTAATTTAAAACAAGTCTTGTTGTTTCTGGTTTTGCAACACTTGTTCCTCTTCTTTTATGGTTACAGTGGAATAGCAGCTATTTGAATTCATGTGACTTTATCATCACTTGCAGCCTGAAATACTTTTTACAGAAGGGTTTTTTATTATTATAATTTTTTGATGCTGCACCGTTAAAAGCCAAAATGACAAATATTTTTCCTTTCCAAACAGGCACAATATCAGAATAATCTACCTTTTTATATATAACCTGCTTCAGTTCTGTGGACACTCCTGGATCTTTTCAAACATGACAGCGCGATTCTTTTCATTTGGGGAAGGTAAGATGACCACTGATTTAACACACACCTCCTTTGCTGTGAATATGAAACCAAAGTCAACATTTTATCATGTAGCGTGGACTTTTTTTTATTTATTTATTTATTTTTACTCCATTTAAAACAGTTTGCATTGGGTAGAGTAGAACTCTTGTGATTATTTTGTAATTACAGCATTTGAGCAAAATAAATAAATAATTGAAAACGTACATTGTCTGCCGAGTGTTTAAACTGCTATTGAATGTGAATTCGTTCAGGAAAGCTGGGGGTTGATAAGAGCAGAAGAAGATCATCGAATTTTGAGACTGCTCCTTGAATGCAGAAGCACCTGCCAATCGAGCACCTATTGTTAGCCCTCTACCATGGTCTGTCAGATCTGTTGCCTTGAAAGTAACATGCAAGAGGGCTATGCCTTTTTGAGCGATTTGTCAGCGATTTCATTTGCATAAAAAAAAAACAGACAAACAAAAAAAAAACAATGAGTTTGAGAAAAAGCCCACTTACTCAAAAGAGCTACACTTTGGCGAGTGTTTTTTTTTTTTTTGTCCAGGTGGTTTCAGCTCATGTTGAAACTGCATAGTAACACAAGAACACTTCACCTTCCCCTTTGTTATCTCATCCAGAGTAGAATCTGCACAGTATCAAAGAGATCTTAACCATTCACACAGCTTGATGAAGACACAAAACAGATACTAGAGTAGATGTCCATATATGTGGGAAGATAAGACGATAAGTGTAATGGAACAACACTAAAATATCATATGGTAACATACTGTTTTAGCTTAAAATATCTTTATCATAGATTATTATTATTATTATTATTAATATTATTATTATTATTATTATTATTATATACATATGTTAATACCACACATTTTTCATGTTTTTGTTTGCTATAATATCCAATGTATTTTTTAAATTAATAATAAACTAGAATGGTTGTAAATTTATAAGCAATGTATATGGTAACATTGACATATTGCTGCAGCAAAGTGTCACACTGTCATTAGCTGTTTTTAAAATAGAAACTTCCTTCCCCAGACAGGTTAAGCTGGTACAGGAGTAAGTAGGAACTTTTCAATTCAAAATACCCATAAACAAATATCTCCTTTCCTCAGTTGCCTTGGCAGATACCTTCTATTCCATTGGTGTTGTCATGAGCTTTTGCCAGTTATTGTCAATACTGGAATTGTGTCACATTTTGGATGGTATTGAAAATAGCTGGCTTCTACCAAGGTTTTTACAGGTATGTTGATACATTTTAATTGAGTTATTTCTTTATTTAATACATTGACAAGTTTCCCACCCTAAATGGTGGGTTAGTAGAAAGGGGTAAGTACAAAAACTGTCTTACATTATTTAAGGAGATGCCAACTGAGGATGAGGAAGGGTTGCACATGTTTATAAAATTATGAAGGTAATGAAAATATGTCTTGAAAATATTAACAGTGTCTTGTTTTTGGATTAAAAAACAAAACAAAAAAAACTGGTTATGATATTTGGAAATAGAATTTACTTTCTTTTTCAGTCAATTTTATTTTCGCTAGACGGTAAAAAAAAAAAAAAAAAAAAAAAAAAAAAAAAAACTTTCACCACTCGCCATAGACTGAATCATCAAGCAAAATTTAGGCTGAAGCCTTTGGGATTTAACATCACTGGGTCATAAAGGAGGTACTGTCTCCTGCATTGGAGTTTACCATCAAATTCGTTTTCTGTGCTTTATGGAGTTTGCAATCCAGGCCTTGTGGAAGTTGGTCTTGAAAGTTACGTGCTTTACACTAGACATACTGGAGGTATGCAATAGGATTTCTTCATCGACCAGTGGAAAACACTTCCAAAGGATGCATAACAAACCACTTATAAGTTTGGATCACCTTACAACCAATTATTTTGCAGAAGTTATGTGAAGGCACTGCTTTTTATGAATTCGATAGCAAAACACCGAGTTTATCATACATGCTGCTGTTGATGTAATCACGTAAAGTAAATGGCCCGTGTTAAGCTTTTCACCACTTGATTGGTAATGAGGCAATGCACAATTACATTACTTAGTTACTGGACTCCTCCACAGATCAGGAGCCATGCCAAACATATCCTGGAAATCATTGTGTATTTCCGTTAACACCTTCTTACTAAATCTGAAACCACTCCTATTTTAGTTGCTCATATCTGATAAACCATTTCAGAAACACTTATCTCCATCCTATATTAGTACAGGGTTTTGGGAGGTTTTTCATGCATTGTATTTACAGAACAAGTATAGAGATACACATGCTTCCAAAGTGGTATTCAAGCAAATATGTAATTGATCATAAAAACAAAGCAGACACAGCTGTTTTAAATGTATCTGCCATGTTTTCACATATATCAGGGTTATTAATAAATAATAAACTATCAGAGTTGGAAAAAAATTGTTCATATTGATTTTTACCGTTTACCTATCACGTGGTAATTCAGTGACAAGAAGTAACCCCAGTGAACTGGGAGCCCACTACACAGGGTCTTTGCAACTTATCCAGTATGAAAAATATGTATGCAGTATATTCTTCCAAACTTGGCTCATAAAATGTTTTGAAAAATCTATGTGCTGTTACTTATTATTTGGTGTATACAAGTACTCTGCAACACACTCATTTCCAGGATGCATAATACAGTCTGTATTGATGTCTGTGGGGATCAAACACCATGTCATATTTACAGAGTTGGAAAAGGGAAGGAATGGAGGCTGGACAATTTTGGGCTTCTTATCTCATTCATATTACAATCTACCAGCCTCAGTGTTTAAACAGTAAAACAGTTCAAACAGAAAACAGGTCTATAACAAAAATAAATTTATACATAGGTAAATTCTTACAGCTAAATAAATGTAATACAACTCACCCAACAGATCAATCAATGAGTCAATCAATGAAAACATAAACAGAAAGCAAAGTGAAGAGCAGAAGACATTGTAGGTAAAGATACACAGGTATAAAAGCATAACTTATATTAAGGCTAGTATTTTCATTGTCAGTGACACATCAATGTTATATGTATGCAGTATTTAAATGTCAAATCATTATTATGATTGCCTTATAATGCTGCCTAATCTACAGCAATATGTTTTGTCATCTTATTCATAGTTCTACACTATATGTAATACAGCCAATTTAGTGTGGACTTTTTTTTTTTTTTTTTTTTTTTTTTTTTTTTTTTTTAGCAGACAAGCAGATAGCAGGATAGTTTAGTTTTTAATCGTTTTAGGTAAGTGAAGAAATATTTTCTGTACTATAACTGTAATAATCATTTGTAACAACACTGGAAGC
This sequence comes from Polyodon spathula, assembly GCF_017654505.1. Taxonomy (NCBI): domain Eukaryota; kingdom Metazoa; phylum Chordata; class Actinopteri; order Acipenseriformes; family Polyodontidae; genus Polyodon; species Polyodon spathula. Next base: position 38,901,397 of record NC_054535.1, read on the forward strand.
TTACTTATGCAATGTCCTGTGAACTGTAGACATAAATCCGTAACATACACGTTAGTAAAATACATTTTGTGCCTTGTGCCAAAAAAAAAAAAATTCAATAAAGATAAAGATGGAGGAAGTGCAGGGAGTACTCCAGGGTACCACGTTTAGTGTCACATGCTGCTTCACAATTATACATTGAGGGAGTAGCCGGGACTTCATCATTACAGATGGACGAGCAAACACCAAAATTACAGAATGCAATCAAGCTGCACTACCTTTTTACATGTAGTATTCCATGTTCATTTTAAAGACTGCAATAAAAAAGGTTACATGATATATAGTAAGTAGTTGGTTCAGAGCACATATTGTTCACTCATTCAGAAACATGTTGCATTACATGAACAATTTATTATCATAATTGAATAGGTTGGAGAGAACAGATCATTTATTTACTGTAAGAAAAGTTTGAAATGATTGAACAAGGACACACTCAGTGCACTTCAACATAGATAATCACTCCATGACTCTCTTATATAGATCAAAGAAACCCCAAGAATGTAACTTAAAAGTTACACAATCACAGTGTTGAATTTCAAGTTGAATTTCTCATTCACAGGTGCTGGAAAGAAATGTTCTTTTGTTTGTGGTAATTGCTAGCCAGGAAGAGGTTCAAAGCAAATATATCGTGTGTGTTCTGTTTTACCTGTGGAGTATGCTGGACCTATTGAAGTAAGCGGTTATATTTTTTATGATGTATCACACAGTATTCATAAAGCATTAACATGCCAGTGCAAGCACATACCGCAGTTTACCGTATAGGCTGCTGCTATATTATGCTTTACAGTCTTTAAACCGGTGTCCTGTCTAAAAGTCCCTTCATTTTGGAACAAAAGGGTTTCCATAACAAAACAAATGTACAAAGAAAATGTGTGGGTGTGTGGGTGTGGTTTCCATAAACTGACTTCCATTTTTGAACAAAAGAAGTAACATTACTGTAGTGGAAGCACACTGTATATTTATTACCAATACAGAATGTTTTCAATGACGTAAAAAGGTGATCTGCCAACGGGAGGAAGCAAAATCATTTAGTCTAAAGAAATTCTTAGAAACTAAGATTCAGTCATCTTCAATATTTAGTAGAATAATAATACTGGTACAAGTTTCTGTTTTAGACAATGCTTGCAATAAGTTTTATTTAATGCACTGTATGCGTGTAATGGATGTACCCTTTTTTTTTTGTTTATGTGTTTACTATGTGCAGATATCCCTATGACCTTCTATCACTTATCAGCACTCCATTTTATACTATTGCATGGATCAGACACACCCTTTGCATCCCATTATATCCCCTAGCAATACTGGCTGAAGGTAAGTACAAATGGAAAAGTAGTTTATGTAACAGGTTGTGTTACTATGTTTATTATTAAAGGTGAATCGTTTTGTAGTAGGAATGTATGCGTCTCCTCTCACAGATTTACCCAACGCTTAGATAGATGACTAGCCTTAGGTTATGTTTCATAGCAAGTCTGAGTTAACCCTGGTCAACTGAACTCATTGCCTTCTATAATGCATCTACTCATAATACAACACAAACACAATCTACCAACTAAAAAAAATAAAACATCCATGCAGCTTTGTTCTGAATGTGTTCTGAAGTTTTACCATTTCCTGTAACAGTATCAGTACTAAACAGTTGCTGCCAAAAGTTACACATTTATTAAGCTGAATCAGCAATCTTATTATCTTACTGAAAGCACTTGGCACTATTTTTTCTGGCGTATGTTATAATAGCAAACATAGCTTTCAAAGAAAGATTAAACTAGTCTGCCTTTTTAACTCCTTACTTATCACTTTCACAAATAAATTGTCTTTTTCACCTTAGGGAGGCAAGAAAGGCACTTGCATTTACCCATAAATGTCCATAAGTCAGGATCTCACACTTACTTAAAACAAGCCATGTGCAATAGTTAAATGCATGGTTTCTTTTGGATTTAAGGTTTGTGTTTGACTCTTATGTCAAAACTGAAAATGCAATTAGACATTTTCTTAATGCTTACATTTAGCTGACTGCTGTATCCAAGTAATGAAGATATAACATTGTTTTAAATTATCACTAAATGTTTTTTTGGTTTTTTTTCATTTACTAGTTGTTACCATTTACCAGTCCTTGCCGTACTTTGAAACCTTGGGTACCTTTTCTTTTGAGCTGGCATTTCCAGTGCCCCTTTTCATCCATTTTACATATGTGCTACAGTTCTACATGCCAGTACTTGCTATTGGTAAGTTACATATTTTGCAGTAGTACTATTTATATATTACAGTATACAGCAAATACTTAATCTTTCATGTAAGCACTCTGATAGTAACATGAACATAAAATCAGTTGCTATAGTCTATATACTTATTTGAAATAATGTATACTGTACCAGTCAATAAAGTTGCTTGCATACTGAGTTATATCAAAGCTATATAGGTTGAGTGCTGTTGATGTTATTTCCTGAAGTACAGCCTTTCCTATTACATTTGAGTTATTCAAACTAACAAGTAAAAACTCTAGATTACTTACAAGCACTTAAGTAAGGCGTCTGAGTTGTTTATGTCTGGTTTGTTAACTGCATTTGGTGTGGGCGAGACAACAATTTACAAGTAAAAAAAAAAAAATCCAAGCCCTGATTCAAGTACGATGTCAGGTACCTCAAAGCACACATGTAGTAATGCAGTTCAGTGAAATAATCATAACCTCTTCTGTCTACTGTATTTTAGGAGGAGGCATACATGTTAGTAATTTATTGCTGGAAAGAAGCCAACACTTGGGAGACTACAATAAAGAAAAGAAAAATAACTGATTAAATAGCTGCTTAAAATATACACTGCTGAAGAACCAAAACCTTTCTTCAGAAGATCAACCTGAATGACATTTACTGGATTGATTTTGTGAAAGAACGTCCATGGATGCTATTTTCTTTACATAGTACTTTATGTGCTTGAATACCAGGGTTTTGGTAGACTCAGTTTATGATGTCAAACAAAGTCTTTCGGTATTCTTTTTACATATTTGTAACAATTCAATAATATGAACCCTACTCTAAAACACACTAGAATATAAAGTGATGCAATGTCCATGGTTACCACTGTATTGTTATGGAGGGTTTATGAATACTCTGTATCTTCATGTTACTAGCAACCCAATTTTAAAATAAGCAAGTTGCGGTAGCAAAAAATGTTGCCTTTTTTCTATGAAAAACTCCAGTTTTGTAACAGGGCTTGCTGTGTCTTTTCATACACCGTCACAATTATTTAACACAACTGGAAACACAGATATTGATTCTATTCTATTAGATATGTGGTACACTACCTTTACATAAGTCTCTCAGTATCTGCAATGTTCAGGATTCTGAGAGCTCTATTGAGGCTGTTTAGCCCATGCAGCCTCCACAGTCTATGTTCGATTCCCTTAGTGATCTTTGAGGAGCTGCCCTTGGCCATGTTCGATTTCGCACTAGGAGTCCCTTCTTAGCTATTTAACTACGACGTTCCGTCATTAAACTCCATCAATCTTCGTATAGAGACAGTCAAGCCCTTTGAGAACCTGCCAGACTGGTCTCTGTTTACTTACACAGAATGATTGATAGGCTGTTCACTTTGAAGATAGTGGATTTGATTGGTGTGACAGCTGTCACTCTCTCAGACCCACATTTCCAGATCGCCTGCACTATTTTTTTCTGCCCAACAATAACTTTCAATTTTTATATTCCGTTTTAAAGGACAACAAAAACATCTAGTACATGTAAATAATAAACGTTGTGATATTCTAAACCAGTGGTAGACAATGGCGGCTGGCATTGCTGCATCAAGGACTGAGCTAGAGGGGAACTTCATTTTAGTATTAACGCAAGGGGACTGTCATGGGGGATTCTCTGTATGAACGTCATATATTTACTGCGAGTAAGCAGAAAATTAAGTGTTTTGCAATATTGATTCCAAAGTACAGTACTTGCTGATTGCGATGATACCTTTATGCCTCACTATGGTACTGGAATCCTCATATGATAGACAGGAACGCAGAGTAACATAAAACACAATGCTTCATTGCATAACAATTGGTCCACTCTGCAGCTGCCTGCAGGTCATTTGGTCTGCCGTCAAATTTAATTGCAGACCACTGTTCTAATCTTTAGAAATATGTGTATTCAGAAGTATATACATGTATAAACTGTAAAATCCCATGTACATTAATCTCTGTATTTCACGGTGTATATTGATTCTTTCTGTATTTCACTGTGTATATTGATTCTTTCTGTTTTTTTTCATTGTTAGTGCGATAGTGACAGTTTATTATAGACATATACAGTACATGTAAAACACAGATAGAATGTAATCCAACTAGGAGGAGACACTGAAGGATTCCTATGTTTTTTTTTTTGTTTTACTTCTAAATCTGTATTGTAGACGCACATATGTAATAATGAAATGTAGAAAGTAGGGAATGGCGTGTTTTTATTTATTTATATATATATATATATATATATATATATATATATATATATATATATATATATATATATATATATATATATATATATGTTATAACTTTATACATTTACTTACCTTCAGCCTAATTATGGTCATAACAGCGACATGATGTTGGTTTGGTTTGACCTGTTCAATTCAAATCATTATTTATAAACCTTATTATCTGAATGTCTGTATAAGTAAAACATGATTTTTGTTTTGTGAACTTGAATTTACTCAATTATGTTTTTGATACCAGTGTCACAGTCCAGTATGGGTGACAAAATATCATACTTGTTTTTTTCAATAAATATTTTAATCAAACCTTTTTCAATTTCAGATAGCACATTTTATAGTGAATGAATCACAAGACCTGGCCTTTATTATGATGTTGATTTATTATGATTTCTAGTTACGCTATTATCTTTTGGCATGTGATAAACAGTAAAAATAACTGGGTGGAGTTTTTAATAAAAGGAGATGAACAACATATCTGCAGCCAGATACAGTAGAAGACTGAGTAAAAGATTAGCAATTTTCTTTACCCTCCCTCCCTCCCTCCATCAACCACTAGAGACGCGCCACACTACTCAGTGAATTGTCTATACATGCTCTAAATCACAGAATTTATTTTATTTTTTAAAGCAGTGTGTATAAGAATACATATGATTGTCAAATACATGATGGGTACATTACTAACAGTGCATGCTTTACATTCATAACTCACCATTGTCAAAACACTGGCATTAAGCTTTGTTAAACAAATGAACATTTACCCTAGCTTGTAAACAATGATTTCCTCTACCTGCAAGTAACTGGGGGAAAAGATTTGGTACTGCAGTCAAACTAAAGTGATCGGTAGCTGGCAGAAATAGGCCCCGGTTGTGCACTTTAAGAGACACATGTTATAGTAAACTTATATTTTCATTTTAAAACATGATATTACATTAGGTTAAAGAAAGTTCTTGGTTTCCATACCTTGGAAAATCTGTCCCGTTTGTCTGTCCTAATTTCACAAAGATTTTAATGAAAGCATGTTAGTCAGTAGGGGAAGCAGGTGGTAATTAGGGGACGATTTCTGAAAGCTCGGGTTGCAAACAGAGATTTCTTTGACCTAGAGCAGTGCCAGATATCATGCTTTAAGATAAAAACACATGTTAAATGTAACGTGTTTCTTTCAAAACTGACCAATATAACAAATGGAAGTGCACAGCAGGTAATTTATGGAATTATTTCGTTAACTACAATCACTTGGACAGCAACATCACAATATACATTATAGTATCAAATACAAAATGCATGGCAGATAGAGGTTTACCTTTCTTTCACTACTTCTAAATAACTATCAGTTTCAGAATGTACATACACATCTGTATATGCTGGGCACCAATTCACTAATCGACACCTCCCCCGTGGTACCCCCTTGAACATCACAAAACATATACATAATCGTAACAACTGAATGACAGTTTTCAAGTACAAATTATAGTGAGGCTGCAGAAGGTGCAACTGAGTTATGTTTTCAATCACCTGGTGGCATATGAGCCTAAATCTGCAATATTTGTAAAATTCATTTTCTGAACATTGGCCTGTTTTTAATGTTGTTTAACAAACAAAATACAAGCAATTAGACCTTAGCCCAGAACCCACACACATCTTAACCCCTGGATCAATCTTTTAAAACACCCAAGATGCTTTAGGTCACCAAAGAATATGCATGCGAGCGGCACAGCGTTCAGTATATTCTCTCTCATGGGGATTGTAAGCTTCCGGGATTGTTACCCAATCCTAGGTAATTGGAGTAGGACTGCACAGCTACCAGCCGTAAGCCCTGGTCCACACTGCTTTCTTTTTGAACTCGGGGAGAAACCTTAAGGCTAAAAGAGCAGCTGGACAAAATACATAAAACAATAAATTTAAAAAAATGCTGCACTGCTTTTCACACAAGGTATAACTTTTACTGTTAGTTTTTTTTTTTTTTTTTTTTGTATTTGTTATAAACATACTACACACAAACAACTTTACATGAATCAAAATTAATATTTCGGTTAGTTTTAATCATATATAATATATCATATATAAATATATATATATATATATATATATATATATATATATATATATATATATATATATATAATAGCCAATTAGTGCGCAATTAAAAATCAGTTTTAATAAAAAGCTGTTCTGTGCAAACTGTTCAATGTAATGCTTTACTATGCAGTCTGAATAAAAGGAAAGTTGTCTGTCATGTACTGTAAGTAAAATGAAGGCAATAATTTAGGTATCCATTATAAGTAGTTGCAGAATACAGTTGGTAGTAAAAAAAATTTACATACCCCAATGGAAATTTATAATTTCTAGAAATTTCTTGAAAATAATTACAGGAAACATCTTTTTTAGCCAAAGTTTTGCTTTTGTGGATGAGGAAAAAAAGTTACACGAAATAGATGTCTACAATTATTTATTTCAGCAATTTTTGGCAAAACTCCAAAAATGCTAATTCAAAAGTATTCGTACCAACAAGGAAAATGTAATTAATAGCAAGTTGAGGCACCTTTAGCAATAATAACGAACATCTGATTAGGATATTTGTCAATGAGCTTTTGGCATGATTCTTTAGTGATTTATTTATTTATTTATTTATTTTTTTTACCATTCTTCAACACAAAATTGTTCTAGGTAATTCAAATTCTGAGGACTTCTCTTATGCAAAGCCTTTAACTCATAAAAAAGATTCTCAAATCAGATTTAGACCGGGGCTTTAACTACCCCACTCCAGAGCTTTGATTTTATTCTTCTTTAACCATTCTGAAGTAGATTTTGATGTGTGCTTTGGATCGTTGTTGTGTTGGAACATCCAGTTGCGCTTTAAAGCAAGTTTTGTAGTGGAGGGTTTCAGATGATTGATATCTTTTGATATGCTACGGAATCAATTTTACCATGTATTGGAACTACACTTCCCATGCCATTAGAGGAAAAAACAGCTCTATAGAAGTATATTACCAACTCCATGCTTGACAGTAGGTATGGTGTTCTTTCCTTTATATGCCTCTCCAGACTTTCTCCAAACGTAACAATTATCAGCATGACCAAACAGCTCGATTTTTGTTTCATTTTTGACCAGAACTCATATCCACTATTCAAATGCTGTTTTGCAAACTTTAAGCGATTGTCCTTGTGACACTTACCTAAGAGTGGCTTTTTCCTTGGCCCGAGACCTTCACCATGCAATACTGGACCTCTGTTTGAAATGGAAACCCCAGTCTCACTTGCAACCAATTCACCTTAAATATCTTTGATAATTAATCTCGGATTGTTCTTAACCTTCCTCATAATTCTTCTACTTGATCTTGGTGAAAGAACCTTCTTTCTTCCAGAGCGAGAGAGCATTGTGACAGGACCATGAGTCTTGTGCTTCTTGATAATAGAAACAATAGGTTAAATTTGGATACTCAAATGCTTGGAAATCTTCTTGCATCATTCTCCAGCTTTATGACAATAAATGATTTTCTGCATATGGTCTTCAGATAGCTTTTTACATTTTCCATTAGAAATTATTGGAAATTACAGCAATCATCTTATGCTTAACCCTTTTATACTCTAACAATGTTCAGGAGGCTAAGTGGTCCAGTGGCTAAAGAAACTTGCTTGTAACCAGTAGGTCCCTGGTTCAAATCCCAGCTCAGCCACTGACTCATCGTGTGACCCTGAGCAAGTCACTTAACCTCCTTGTGCTCCATCTTTCGGGTGAGACGTTGTTGTAAGTGACTCTGCAGCCGATGCATTGTTCACACACCCTAGTCTTGTATCTTGTAAAATGCTTTGTGATGGTGGTCCACTATGAAAGGCATTATATAAAGATTATTTTATTTTCCTACAAAAAAGCTTTTGCTCCAAAAGATTTTCCCTAAAATTCTTTGTTTGAGAAATGTCTAGAAATTATAAAATTTCCATTGGGGTATGTAAACATTTGACTACAACTGTATAAAAATTATGCAATAATAGATATCATAACATGTACAAAATGTATATAACGGATAAATAAAGTGCTGAGTAACTTTCATTAAAAAAAATATTTGTAAACAAATGAGTTATTCAGTTCTACTCTGCAATATGCACTTGCCATTAGATAAGAGTGGAATACAGGGTCTTTCATGAATGCCTGGTAATGCCTTGTTAGCATGCAACTATGCAAGAACTTGTCAATAAAACACCTGGCTTCAGTCTTCATTTTGTTTTAATTAGTCATTTAAAATAATAACCACAAAAGGCCAAAATGGAGTATTCAGAATTTAGTTTTACTAAATTAATTGTACTGTTAAAAAACTGGGATAATTTTGTTAGGTATCAATTGACTCAATACTGCACTGTAGCAAGGCAACATGTAAGCAAGAATTCAAGTCTTACCTTTTACAGTTTTAATAGACGTTTCTGACAGACCGTCTTTAGGACCTTCCATTATTCCAATGAACCAGTCTATAAACTGAAACAAAACAATTGAATATAATTGAAGTTTCACAGCTTATTAGTACCTTGCAAACCTTAGTTAAAGTATATGAAGAGTTAATGCATTTACAGTGGTACCACATTTTGTTTCTTTGTGTTTACGTTACACAAACCTGCAAGCCGCAATACTAAAATATTTTCTGTTCTCTGTCTAAGTATGTTTATATTGTAGATTCTTGGTTTTCCAAAAAGCATTGTTGATATGACAAAATTGGACTGAATCTAACTTGAAACTAGGAGGCTTTAAAATGTATATATTAGCTAACAAGTGATAGAAGTAACTGGGAAATGCATTTACTTTTTTGTGTGTTGTAAACAGGGTATGCACTCAGGTCCTCTGATACAAAATTCCAAGAGACAAGGATATTGGGGGAAAGGGCTTTTTGCCATAGAGGCTCATTCAATTTGAACAGGTACAGTCGCCCAGACACTTCAAAGATACAAAGTGTCGAACAGATTTTAAAAATTAAATAAATGTTAATAGAATGTATGTACTGTGTTAACTTCCAGTGAAATCAGACAGCTCGACATTATCTTCATAAATAGAAGATTATGAGTGTACAAGAGGATAGCAGAACCGACAAACTGGAGTCTTACCTTTTGGGTTTGGCCTTTCCAAGGTTCCTTAGCCAGCAAAAGTTGAATGCTGTATGGAAGAACTGTTAAGCAATGCTGCACCGAAAGTGCATCAGCTGAGTGTTTGCTAAAAACAGCTTTGGGGCTGTTGGTACATGCAGTTTCTTGTTTCCTTAACAACCACTTGGCACTGACTCCAAGAAGCAAAGGTGAGGTATGGTCAGCCCATGACACAACAGCAGCAGAAAATATCTGAAGAAGGAAATCTGTTGCCTAAACAGGAAGTGCAGAGTGGTTACCAAACAGAAAGGCTGAAGCCTATGACACACACAAACTGTCAAATAAATGAAACTGCATGAAATCTGTACTGTGCATTTAAATTACACAAAGAGATAAGGCTGTGCGGGCCACTGTGGTGCATCCCTTGTATCGAAGAGGCTGTAATAGGGCAGAATATAAAGGAAAATTATTCGGAACCGCTATATTCGTTCCATCCTTCATATATATAGCGAATAAAAAAATACTGTCGCCTTTTAATCTGTAAACAGGTGAGTTTTGTGTGGCCGATGCAGATCCATATTATAAACACATTTGCATAGCAATAGTGTGTAACGTCTTCAGGTAGGGTTAAGGTGACCATATGGCTCCATGTTCAGAGGAACAGTTTGGGATAGTTCACGCTTTTCAAATCACAACCCAGTGCATTTGGGTATGTTTTACCTGTCTGAGGTACCATTCTTACCTTTAAGAGAAGCAGGACCAGAATGCATTGGGTTGTGAGTTATAAAGCCTGAACTATCCCAAACTGTCCCGCTGAGCACGGAACAATATGGTCACCTTAAGTAGGGTTTTAAAAAAATACCTCGTTACAATTCTTCGATCTATTGCTGTTGAGGTTTAAAAGTTTTAAATTGAGATGAGGCAAAACATACATGATGATAATTGCCTTTGAGTCGAAAGCACTCTGCAGAACCTAATGACATAATTTGAGAGCGTTGCCATGTTCAAATGAAATGTCGATTTCGTTTTTTTTTTTTTTTTTAGACCCTACATTAAGATGTTACACTACAGATTAAAAGGCAATAATTGGTTTTTCATTGAAAGCACTTTGGAGATTATACACACAGCACAACCTAATTGTGTGCTTTAAAAGTTTAACCGGCTTTCAATTGAAATGTGTTAGTTCAGTGAGCCCTTAAAGGAAAATTATTTGGAACTGCTCTATTTGTCCCATCCCTAATTATTTATATATAATAACTATTAATATAATAACTTGCTAAATTATTTCCTGCCACTATATGACATGTATATTACCTGCTTGATATCTTCATGCTCCACAGGGGTTGATCGATAAGCAACATTTCTGATATGGCCCATTAATTCTAAAAGCCATTCCATTCTGTTTAGAACTCCTGAAAAAAATGCAAGATCAATTCTAAGAGGTGCATCCACTTAAAAAATAAGCTTAATGGACCAGAATGATTACCACTGAGATGAAATATATTTTATCCTCTATGCTTAGGATTTGAAATAATAACTTTTATGTTTTTTTTTTTTTGTGTGTGTTGTTTTTAATCAAAAGCAGCTCATATAACTGTATGTATCAGACTCATACCTGTATTTGGGTTGGCTGCAAGGCGTGCCTGATAAAAACTCTGTAGCAACATCCAGCAGACTGACTCTTTCTGGCTATCACCCAAGGCAGCAGCAATGACATCATTCAAACACAGCAGTGGGACTCTGCCCTGAGAGACCAGGTAGGCCCTGATGAGGGATGTCTTCATAAGGTTATCCTGCAATGAAAACATCTCAACAATAGGAACCCATAAACACAAAAAAATATACAAAAAAATGGGACTAACTTCATTCATGTTGCTAATAATTACTGTACCAATAAGGGGGCGGGGGCAGTTATGTAGATATCACATCTTTATTTGGTTAATCTCTACATTCTAATCGATCACTTTTTTAAAACCTTGCTTTAGACTGCTACAGCATGCTGATTGGTAATTAAAGACAGACATTCATGGTTACTTCATACTTTAACTTTGCACATCAATTTCTGTGCCCCTCAATTATACAGTGAACTTATTTTCCAATTTACCAGAACCCCTTTTATTTAGTTTATGTACAGTTTGCTGCACATTATTTGCATTACTGAACTATAACAATTATTAACAAGGTTTATTAAAAGAAAAATGAATGGCACAAACTTTCATAGTACTGTATAAGTGATAATAACATTTCTCAGAAATGCCTTAGTTACAAGCTCTTATATCAACATATTGCTATGGCCTGTTAACCAACTAATATCGCTTATAACTCACTTTTTTTTTTAAGGTACCAATTGTTTGTTTGTTTTCTGAATTAAAGACAAGTCTTTGCATTCCGAAAACAAAGGTCTGAGAACTGATCACATAGATTTACCTTGGTGACTTGAGTTATTCTGTCAATTTCAGTGTCTGCCATCTCCGACAGGCATTTAGCAATTTCCAAATAGAGACCGACTTCACTGTCCTAGAAATGGAATAAGAATAGAAAACACTTTACAAACAAAATACGGCATTGTATTCAAATAAACTGTTACTACATCATAGGGGTTGACTTGATCAGCCTATATTGTGCCAGAATGTATTAGAACATTTTACAGCACCAGGGAATCCTTCCTACTGCAATTCAAGGGGGAATTCTGGGATAGCTGTGGTATATTGTGATAGGGATCAGTTGTTGATGTAGCTGTGGCTTATCCTTGCAGGGTACTGGTTATTTAAATCATTCCCATACATAACCAAATTCACAGATTCACACTTTACTCAAAGACTGAAAATGTAAGAACTGTAATAGACTTCAATAACGTAACAACTGTCACTGGCATTTGTACCTTGGGAAGTTGTAATTTGGTATGCTTTCTAGAATGCGTACCCTATTGTGTATTGAAGTGGCATGACAACACAGTAAATAATTCTGCCGCTAGTTTAAAAATACAATTCTTTGAATTACGGGAATAGTTTTGGGTCAGATTGAATTCAATGATATTCTGCATTACGAGTTTTTATGCCCTTGAACTTTAGACACAAGCACTGCTCAACTACCTGAATTTCATTTGGTAGCAGCTGGAAGATTTTTTCTGTGGTGTTGCAGAGTATGCCCCAGCAGTACTGCGCTGGGTTGGGCAGCTTTGCGGCTTGGACAAGCCCTTCCAGGACTGACAGGCACAGGCCTGGGTACTGCAGCCTGTTCTCTGCTGTGAAGTGCTGAACTGCCAACGCCTCCACATATGACTGCAGTTTGTCATCAGGGACGTGTTTCATCCAAAGGGAAAAAGACTGGTAAAGGTAGCCTCTTGTCTTTAGCTAGAAAAAATAGAACCTGGTAATTTAACAAATCATCTCTAAAAGAAAATACTTTCAGAATAGAAAAATGTATGTTAATTAAAAGCACTTAATTGTCAATTTAGATTTTAAAAAGTAATCAAATTGGATCACTTTAGTAAATTCCACCAAGTAATTCAGGAGATTTAGGCAATCTGTAGATGATCTGAAGCAACTGTTAATAATGTTTCTCAATGTCTTTCATTTATATATTCATATTGATAAAATAAATAATAGATTCAAGTAAATTCGAGATGCAGGCTAAAATGCTGAAGTTTACTCAGCGGAAGCAGGGCAATAAGTCTCACGAAATAATGCAATAACTTGGCTGTAACACAGTGTATTACTCACACTGACACTGTAAACAAGAGGTGGTGCCAGCCACATTCCTAGAAACATAGAGGCACTCTGGGATGACTGGGATTGGCTCACAGCTAGCTCAATGCAGTGTTGCTGGATGTCTTCACCTAAGAGGCAAAATACACATAAAAAGTTAACTTAAATGTTTATAGCTATGAAAGTATACTTTTGTTTTGTGCAAGTCTCACCTTTACTCAGATGTTTTGTTTAATCTCTTAATGGCTGTTGAAAAAACATTATATACCTGTATATTTATATAAAATCTTTATACAGTAATAACCCCCTAGCAAGAATGCATAAGATTAAATATACAGGTTAAAAATGCACACAGTTTAAAAGTGTGTGTCGCTAAGCCAATCAAGTTGGTTCAGAAATTAATAAACAATTAAGTTTTTTTTTCTCTTCCTTCTAAAATAGGGAGCATTCACATTGTACCCAATATTGTATTTTTTCACATTTAACATTTAAATCTAATCTTTCAACAGGAATACAAATGTGTGTGTTTTTATTTGGAAATAAATGAAAATATATATATATATATATTAGACACACACCCACACACACACACACGTCATAGGCGTCAGGTTTTTGGAAAACATTTCCCTATATCAGATTTGAAATAACAAGTCCAACCGTTTATTATTGGTAAAAAAAAATAAAAATAAAAAAGCACTCAATTCAAGACATTTTTGGGGTGACAATGTGATGAGAGCAAATAGGTTTCCATTGCCAAGCATTAGGCATAACTGAGCTAAACCAGCCTGTGCTGTGCACCAGTACTTAAAAGGATATAAAAAATATCAGAAATACCAAATGCTTGTTTACAAATGTATTTTATTATTTCTACATACTCTCCGATTGACTTTTATAGTTATGGATGTTTCACTGTATAAATATCATAACCATTTTGAGACTGTATCAAATACAATAACAAATAAAACAAAGCCTGCCATTAAGTTATCTTTGGAATAGCACTGTCATGGAAGTTTAATGACTTGTGCTAAAGCTGGATGAAAATGCCCATGGCGTTACTTGTTTGTTTGTACCTGTGATATAAAAACACAACACTGCTTGACAATTTGTATAATTTTTTTCTAATAATCAAGGTAGAGATGTCTTTAATCTGTTACTGGTTAAGAACGTATGTTTGGGCATCCAATTAATTTTTTTGGATAATGCATTCTACTGAGTAATTCAAATTGCATCAGCATAAGCCCATTAAACTAATTGCAACACAGGTATTATATTATTATGTCGTGTGCATAAACAACAAACAGAATAATGAGTGCCTGATTTGGGATTCCATTATGCTCCTATGTCTAGAAGTATAATTACAGTACACATTTATAGTAAATCAAAGCACATCATGTTATGTGAGAGCACAGTACAGTAATGGTGGTGACTGGTTAACTGAGCTTTCTAAACAATATCAATATCACTTTTGTAATAGTTGATATGATGGTTCATAACTGAAATAGCAGACTTAGCAGAGGGTGGAAAAAAATATATAGTCGGCAATACACCCTGTATAACAGATTTTTCTATAAATGTTTACTTACATTTATGGAAGGGCAAACAGTACCCCCTGCTGTTTCTGATTTTAATACCACTGTGAAATTGTTTTAAATGACATGGTTTTTAAAATATTTAAAACAACCAGGCAAATTATATAAATAAAATAAAATAAATAAAATATATATACACACACACACACGCACACACACACACACAGCTCTGGAAAAAATTAAGAGACCACTGCAAAATGATCAGTTTCTCTGGTTTTACTATTTATAGGTATGTGTTTGGGTAAAATGAACATTTCAGTTTTATTCTATAAACTACTGACAACATTTCTCCCAAATTCCAAGTAAAAATATTGTCATTTAGAGCATTTATTTGCAGAAAATGACAACTGGTCAAAATAACAAAAAAGATGCAGTGTTGTCAGACCTCAAATAATGCAAAGAAAATAAGTTCAGATTCATTTTTAAACAACACAATACTAATGTTTTATCTTGGGAAGAGTTCAGAAATCAATATTTGGTGGAATAACCCTGATTTTCAAGCACAGCTTTCATGCGTCTTGGCATGCTCTCCACCAGTCTTTCACATTGATGTTGGGTGACTTTATGCCACTCCTGGCGCAAAAATTCAAGCAGCTCGGCTTTGTTTGATGGCTTGTGACCATCCATCTTCCTCTTGATCACATTCCAGAGGTTTTCAATGGGGTTCAGGTCTGGAGATTGGTCTGGCCATGACAGGGTCTTGATCTGGTGGTCCTCCATCCACACCTTGATTGACCTGGCTGTGTGGCATGGAGCATTGTCCTGCTGGAAAAACCAATCCTCAGAGTTGGGGAACATTGTCAGAGCAGAAGGAAGCAAGTTTTCTTCCAGGACAACCTTGTACTTGGCTTGATTCATGCACCCTTCACAAAGACAAATCTGCCCGATTTCAGCCTTGCTGAAGCACCCCCAGATGAGTCCAATTTTCAGCTCTGCCCAATACCTGGTCGTCTAATGGTTAGACGGAGACCTGGAGAGACCTACAAGCCACAGTGTCTCGCACCCACTGCGAAATGTGGTGGAGGATCGGTGATGATCTGGGGGTGCTTCAGCAAGGTTGGAATAGGGCAGCTTTGGCATGAATCAAGCCAAGTACAAGGTTGTCCTGGAAGAAAACTTGCTTCCTTCTGCTCTGACAATGTTCCCCAACTCTGAGGATTGGTTTTTCCAGCAGGACAATGCTCCATGCCACACAGCCAGGTCAATCAAGGTGTGGATGGAGGACCACCAGATCAAGACCCTGTCATGGCCAGACCAATCTCCAGACCTGAACCCCATTGAAAACCTCTGGAATGTGATCAAGAGGAAGATGGATGGTCACAAGCCATCAAACAAAGCCGAGCTGCTTGAATTTTTGCGCCAGGAGTGGCATAAAGTCACCCAACATCAATGTGAAAGACTGGTGGAGAGCATGCCAAGACGCATGAAAGCTGTGCTTGAAAATCAGGGTTATTCCACCAAATATTGATTTCTGAACTCTTCCCAAGATAAAACATTAGTATTGTGTTGTTTAAAAATGAATCTGAACTTATTTTCTTTGCATTATTTGAGGTCTGACAACACTGCATCTTTTTTGTTATTTTGACCAGTTGTCATTTTCTGCAAATAAATGCTCTAAATGACAATATTTTTACTTGGAATTTGGTAGAAATGTTGTCAATAGTTTATAGAATAAAGCAAAAATGTTCATTTTACCCAAACACATACCTATAAATAGTAAAACCAGAGAAACTGATAATTTTGCAGTGGTCTCTTAATTTTTTCCAGAGCTGTATGTATGTATGTATGTATGTGTGTGTGTGTGTGTGTGTATATACACACACACACACACACACACACACACAAACACACACACACACTATAGCTTTAAAATGGCATTTTAATATTGTTCCCTTACCTGTTTGCAATCATTACTGAAATATGGTATTGTATTTTATTAATTAATTAATTTTTTTGCTTTGACTATGAGTTCAGGGGCTGATATTCAGTCCTAGTTGCCTGTCATAAACATATATAATGTAGGCTAGATAGGGCAGTGGTTCTCAACCCTGGTCCTGGATGCCCACTGTCCAACCGAGCTCCCAATTATTTAATTGAAACCTTAACTGAACTAATAATTAGCTGAATTCAACTTTTTTAAATTGTTTAGCTTACAAAAAGTTGGAGAATTCAAGCTCCTTATATAATTTTATATTTAACTTGGAACCTCTGACTGTTTAAAATAATTAAGAAGCTCTGATTAGGCAAATTATAGATCAGTTAAGGGTTCAATTAAGTAAGTGAGAGCTTTGTTGGAACAAAAACCAGCAAGACAGTGGGTCCCCAGGACCAAGGTTGAGAACTACTGAGCTAGTGTGTCTTTTTATTAGTAGACACCAGCGCCATCTAGTGCACACAAATGTATTACCAGTAAAACCAGGAAAGGAAGGAAGGAAACTTTATGCAAAGTGCTGGATCACTAGGTGGTGGTGCTGATCTAGCCTAGGTTCTATGTCAGGCAACTAGAACTGAAGGCGAGCTCCTGAATTCAGGTGACAGCATTTGAGCTATTTATTCTCATATTAGTATTGAAGGGTTTGACTTAATTTGTTATATTGTAAGCCGTTCATAAATTATTAAAAGTGTATTTATTTATTGTATTTATTAAATTAGGTACCAACAACACAGCTACATGTACACTGTTCATGTTTTACATGGCATTTGAGTTATCTGTAATCTAAAATGAAAATAACAAAAGTGTTTTACCAAAGTTAAGCCTCATCAAGGGAGACAGAATGGCAGCCCAGTTGACAGGTGGATACTGGAAACTGCTGCCCACTGAAGCAACAGGCTCCAGAGCCACCTTCACCAGCTCCGGGGGGATGGACTCAGGACCTAGAAAAACACAAGAACAGGTAGAAAATGATTCGCTTTGATAAACTCCACAGTAAAGTTCTAGTACAGTGGGGATCTTTAACCCATTTTGGAGATACCTCTGTACAGTTTAACTGGCCTAAACAACTGTTTGTTTTCATTTTGTTGTTTTTTTGTTTTTGTTGAGGTTTTTTTTTGTTTTTTTATGAGTAAATGCTCACTGGGTTGCATTAAATAACTTCTAAAACATATTTGTATTCTCTGTCAACCTCACTATTTATTTTTCAGATTTTTTTTTTTTTTTACCTATATTTAAAACATTTTTTTTAACCTAATCTACCTACAAATGTTTTTCTTAGATGTGTATACAGATGATCAACAATAAAAAGGTGGGCTGTTTATGTTCTTTATAATAACAATTAAAAGGATTCTATTACAACCAATGCTCGCAAAGGACATAAAAAAAACACACACAGTGCGGTTAACACTACAACAACTAAAGATAAGGTCACAACTAATATAGAGACAGGCAGGTGTGGAAAATATACACTGGCTACAGCACTACATTAATTAAAGACACATAGCCTATGATCATAAGTTTTCCTGTTTTCACAGCCTCTTTAGTATTGGAAAGTATGGTTAAATTAATTATAACCAGGGCTAAAGAGGAAATGTAAAGGATGAAATATGACAAAAATGTAAAAAGTTAAAAACTGATAACTGCTTCCAATACAGTAGAAAGAAGTCCCTAGTACCACGAAGTGTACCTTTCTTTCCAGCTTCGATGATGTAATCCACAGCAGCCTTGATGACACTCTTCTCAGACAAGTACCCAAAATCTGGAGGAACTGCAAAAAAAAGGTATTTAATAAAAAAAAAATTAAAAATTAAAACAACCAAGTTGACTTACATTGGTACATGAGTACATACATTAACACAATATTCTTCCAGAGCTTGAGTGTTTAGTTGTGTTTTTATACAGTTGACAATTAAGACAGTAAAAGGTGGAACCAAGCAATGCCTGTGCCCAATCCTTTATCAGTTACACTGTACACCTCAAGGTGTCAGCAGATCTTTGTTTTCTAATGCTCCTTTGGTATCATTCTTTAATGTCTGAGAAATATCAGACACAGTATTGGATACCCCATTAAAACCCCAGCTGAGTCACTTGTCAAAAGGAGTGATACAAGCTTTAAAATTCACTTTCTTACCTCTTACAATATTCCCACATAGCCCCATAACTGCAATGTTGACTTAATACATTAAATCAATAGTAATATTAATTAAATAGTTGATTTTACATTGAAAGCAAGTACAAAAAGTGACAACAATCCAACCATACCAATCTATTGCAAAAGTTGGCCCCACATAGTACTACAGAATCTGGGTTAGCACTAGCATGGTCCCTTTTTCTTGTGCTCTCGATCTCCTGGTGCTTTACATTCATGTACAGTAATGCAGATATGTACATTTTTCAAATACAACATTACAGATTAAAAGTGTAAACTGTTGCTTCTCTAAACCCAATCACATTCTACACCGCGTGTCAGATTCACACCAGTGGTAACAACTGCAATTGTTCTGTGTTCTGCAGGATTCATCTTTCAATTATACAAAGATTTTTACATGAAGCCTACCTGAAGTCCTGCTTTGACTTGATGACAAGTTTGCAAGATGGACATGTCCTATGAGACAGGAGGCATTCGACTGCAGTCCAATTGCACCTGAGAAACTTATAATCTAGGGTGGGGAGAGCAATATTAATGTATGTACAGATGACAACTTTTTTCCAAACACGTATAAACCAAAATTGTACAAAACAAAACAAAACAAAACAAACATAGTTTGCCTTACCTGGGTTATTGATCTGATGACCTCATTAAGCCGGCTTTGATGCTGGGTGGCCTGTACAGCATCAGACTTCAGCTGTGGTAAAGACGGACAGAACTGTGGACAATTGCTTTTACAGGTATGTAAGCATACAATACTATGATCCGTTATGAAGACCAATGCATTTCTACAATATAAAACTTTTAAAAAATGTCAAGGTCCATATTTGTTTAAGTTTTGGGCCCAGTTAAATCGTTCTTTCACACTTGAGTTGACTGTAATGGCTGGGTTTACCCTGAATTCTGGCAGTCAGTGCCTGTTCCCACAGATCACAAGAAAATACAACTCCCTGTCACTAAGAAAGATAACTCCTGGTGCCAGTACTGTCATGAAACAGAAACTGATCCATATCAAGAGGTATTTTGCATGATAAATGACGTTGTAATTGTTTTAATTATTATTAGTACAAGTTTTTGAAACCAAGAAAAACATGCATCAAGTAACTGGCAGGCAAGCTGTAACTGTAACACCCATGTTAGTAACACCCCCCCCCCCCCCCCCCCCCCCCCCCCCCATGAATACATTATTGCAGCATTCAGTATCATAAAAATGCAGATCACCAAGACGTACAACTGTCATTATCTACAGTAAATGTAAATATGTAAAATTAACATGCAGACAGAGGTTCTTATTTCTTTTTGCTTAGGACATTAAATATTAAAGTATGTTATGAAAAACTATAGTCCAGTAGTCTCTGGCTAAGAGAACACATTGACCCCAGACACAATATGAATCAATAAATAAACAAATATGTATTACTTGCTAAGACACACATGCACCAACTTATGAAATTAACAGAATAAGTAAGAGAAAAGCAATAGGCTAGTGTATGTTAATAAACTATAACAATAAGAGACAAACTAACGTTAATGAAGTAACTGTCCAATGAAATTAACACAGCGCAGAATCAGTGTTCTTCAAGACTCTCGCAGTAATAACTCATTTTTGAAAAGATTTTATAAACTGTTTTAGTTTAAGTCTGATGATGATGAGTTATCAGGTTACAAAATTGTAAGCAAATCGTTATCAGTGCCAAAAAGGTGTTGTGTGTTAATGTTGGTGTATAGTCATTGGTACACAGGATATAAACGGGTCTATGTAACACGTGTGTTTAAAATGTATATTTGTATTTAGGCAAGAGGATTGCACAGCACTTCACATACAAGTAAAATGTAATAATATGTGAGCACAGGGAATTGCACTTTATTAATTCACATGCAGTTGTACCGCGACTCCAACTGAATGATTGATTAGCAATCAAGTCTCGGTACAGCTGCATAAAAGCAGCGTGTTTTTTTACTCACTCGGGGATGTGTGTTCGGTGGAGAAAGGGATTGGAGACGGAGGTAATTGTAATAAATATAATAATAGAACCTCACCGTGTTTTGTCTGTATAGTCCATTTTGTTTGTCTTTTTGTTATTTGTCCAGTGTTTTGTTTGTCTTGCAACCTTTTATTTTCTGCTTGTTTAATTATTAAATGCTGAGCGGTACCAATCGCTCAGCTTCACCAAACTCCACCGCTCTGTTGTTTATTTCCTGGTTCTTGTTTCTGGTCTGACGTCACCCACTGCAGCCATTTTTGTGACACTGTTCTTTTAGGCGGATCATTTACAATGGGAAACAATCAGTTTCACCACAAGGGTGTTCTCTTAGCCGAAGTGTTCTCTTATGTTCCTATACGATGAGACTACTGTACCCAGCTTTTGGAGTTGGCTGGTGTGATACATCTTAACACTGAAAGTCATCAGCGCCCTACACTGATTAACTAGAGGTACTGCAATGAATCCAGTATTATATGTTTTTTTTTTTTCATGCGGAACGCTGATAAAATGTGGTTCAAGAGCATTCCACTTTATTTCAAATAAAACTGTAATGTGGTATAATGACCAGCTAAACTTTCTTATCTTGCATCTTGCATCTTGCATGACTGAACTTGACGGGAGCGCTGCTTGAGTTAAAGCTTTATATAAAATGGCTTCATGACAGGGTTGTGTACATTTCTTATTTATTGTTTCAGTAGCTGTTGAACATAAATAAATAAATAAATCGCACCCAGTAGGCTTCTATCTTAACCCCTTAAATACCTTTATAGAATAACACTACTGGAAACACTACTGATAAATGTTATGGCCAGAAAAGGGTAATTAATGCAACACCGGATTTAATTTTATTGCTGTCTGCCAGACTGGATATTAAATCTGGAAGCACCTTGGATAGAGACCTGAATAGCTATATACATTGTTTTACTAGAGACATGTGCCTTGTTATTTCTACAAGGCACAACTAATATATAAAAATCTAATCCCTTTTTGGTTCTTACAATAAAATAATCAGTTACGTCTGTTTTACATGGCTGTATTTACATAGTCATATAATTTCTTTGTATAGTTCACATTAATTATTAATACTGAAAATTGTAACTAAAATATCATGTTTAGTTTTGATGTTGTAACATTGTTTTCTTTAACAAGCATCTTTAGTTTATAAGACTGAACAACCTTCCATGCATAAATGGTAAACAAGCATATCAAAATGTTTAAAATCAATTTTAACACAAAATACATTTTAATATGTATTAGACACAGATTGACGAGCTGAAATAAACAGATTGGGCTGTCAAGTTTTTGTAGTTGTAATTTTGTCAAGAAAAGCTCAGATTTCCCCCAACACATAAAACAAAGCCTGTGCCATGACTAATTAAACATAAAAAAGGTAGCCTACATCTTTCACGTTTAGATCTTTTGTCAAAAGCCTGCTGGTTTTCAAATTACAGGGCACAACAAGTTATAGTATCAAACATTTTAGCAACAATATTTTAGACAAATCTGACAATTCTGGGCAACTGTAAACCAGGTTACAAGCTATTCAGGAGCACTAGCTGTTTGGATGATCAAAGCTGCAGCCACGGGGCTACAGAGTACCTCCTCAGGGAAATTTAAAGAACATGCAATGAACAACAACAACCAATATAGAATATCCACCCTTAGAAAGTCCTGAAGATCTCTTTTTTAATGCTTATTTTTTGTTTTATATTTAAAAAATACACATTAAAAGAATGGATCATCACGGTAACTGTGTAGCGGCTTAAAACGTACAGCACTGCATTCATGGTGTTTCTATGGAAATGCTTCCTGGCAGTCATCCAAGAGACCAAGTATTTGCATTTAAATGAAAATATAAAAAAGGCCTAACAACCAGCACCCTGCAAGTGTTATTTCCAACTGAGAGAAGGGTCGTTCTTGGTGTAATTCACAGTACATAGGCTTCCTTTCTCAGAAAAAAAGACAAAAGACTGGCTTTACAAACAGCACATTTAACTTAAATTTCTATAGCCATGTAGCATTTCATTTGTAAACAAGGAACAAACACAATACTATTTATTTTACAGTTTCTACATTTAATAAATAAACAGCGTTTTAGCTTGTTACTGTAAATACTGTGGAAATATATGAAAACCAGCAAATCAACCCACAACAGTGACTTTCAGAAGGCTCTGACTTTAAAACAGACTGCAGCTGGTCCGTGGGATGATAGTGTACCGTGCATGCAGTATACGTGACTGTTTGAATAGAGTAATTAAAAACTAACCATTGATTGAGAAAAGCAAAAAGGCTTTCATCACAAATGGATAACATTATTTTACTTCTGCTTATTCCATTTACAACACACAAAAATGTAAACCCTCCAACACAAATTTGTTAAAAAAAAAAAAACAAGTGAGCAAAAATGTGCACATGAAGTTTTATCTTTGCATTTTGTTTTGATGTATTAAATACAGCTTTGAAAGTGTGAAACATCTGAGCCAATCAGAGCTATGCATATCATGCTCAAAACGCTATACAACAAAATGTACACATTAAAAACAAACAAAAAAAAAATGTCTAGAACAGTTGCATGAACATTAAACTTTATTTAACACACCAACACAGAAATTGTTATTTTCTTAGCCAATCACATCACAAAACTGGTATTTATTTTATTCCGTGAATAGAAAAAACAATTACATATGTTCTTTTGTTAAGTTAAGAGTACATTTTCAGTTAGCACAGTTGAACAGTTTTTTAATGATTCACGTGAAACATGAATGCATTCTAACGAGTTTTAATGGTTCTCATTGTAAAAAAACAGTTCTTACTGAACGTCAAATTGTGTAACTGCTACTTGAACAGAATAAGAAAAATAAGCAGAAGCAGCACCTCCAGAGGGGGTCATTCTTACAAATGTGAAAATGGCATCACTTACAGTTATTAGACCCCATGCTGGAACCCAGTCAAGCTACAAAAGTCTATAAAAAAAATATTAACCATTCACATTTCCAACACTTACCTGGATAAGGGAACTTTCAGATCCCACCAGAGCAACCAAACCATTCACAGCCGCCAGACGTTGCATTGTGGGACATCCCTGAACCGGAAAAAACACAGACATTGATCACAATTCTTGTCCGTTCCTTTTGTTTCTCTATTTTGTAGAAATACTAAAAATGGTATTAAAAAAACACCTCTCATTAGCAAAATAACCGTCTTGCATTTTTTTTCATTTTATTTTTGTTTTTCAAGGAAAATATTTCAAAGTTTTGTTGGTTTTTTTTTGTTTGTTTATTTATTTTTTTATTTTTTTACGCTTTAAGGCTTGGGGTTGTATACTGTATATATATTTCTTGCCACAATTGAGCCATTGATACTACAGTAGAACCTCAGTCTGAAATGTCTGGATTTAAATGTGTACTGTAATAATAATAATAATAATAATAATAATAATAATAATAATAATAATAATAATATGTCAACATCTTTAACCTGAGGAATAATATTAAGAAAACAAAGATAGGACAGCTGTTTCTGACTAATAAAATTCCTAGCATCTGCTCTTTCTGTCTTAGGTTCCAGTTTCAAAGGGTGTATTTCTTATATGGTACAGAGCCAGCTTCCCAACATAGTAAACATATATTGGAAGAATGAATTCATTACATTTTGATTTAAACACTGCCACAGACATACCTAAAAATGCTTCACTTACCTCAGTCAGTAAGATTTTTATCCAGGCAGGCAGAAGTCGAGCATAAAAGTCTTCAGCTTTACCATGCCCACAGGCTGATAACCCATGAACAGTTATACCTAAAGCCAATGCAAACCCCGGGGTCTAAAGAATGCAAAAAGCAAATAAATATAAATATATATATATATATATATATATATATATATATATATATATATATATATATATATATATATATATATATATATAAAGTATGTTTTTAAAGGGTTAATAAAAACAACATCTATTGTTTTAAAACACAAATACAGTACTAAGAACAGTTAAAAACAAACACGTCAAAAAATTAAAAAATTAATAACATAAATGTAAATTGTGAGATGTGGATCATACAGTTGATTATAAAATCTCCAAGTGCTGCTAGTAGCATTGCTTGAAAATGACATGTTTTATAGACATAAAGACTAGATCAAGGTATTACAAGATTATAATTGTTCTTATTTATGTTTGTATTACTGGTTGCGGCAATAGGAGTCTTTAAATCATTTGCATTGAATGTTCAAGTGCCATACAACACAGTTTACTTGACTATTGTGGTCCTTGTATGGGACTTGAACAGTAAGCACATTACACACACCTGTTGACTTTGTTCTGTCAGGGCTCTAAGCTTATTCATAACTTCTTCTGCTTTGTTGGCCTCGATGATGCCAACGCTGAAGGCAGACACGCTGACACAAGTGACTGAATAGGCCAAAACCTGAAAGGAGGTCATTGAAGACAAACAGAAGACATACTTAAAAGACAAATTCAGACCATGCTGTTCAGCTCAGCTGTGGACATTCCCTTTTGAATTGAAACCCTTGAAACACTAGAATCATAATTTAACCTTGACACCACAAACTATTGAAAAAAAAATACTGTTGTAATTAATTATACATAAACAGTTGCATTTATTTATTTCCTTAGGAAATAAATAAGACATAGCTTATTTTCAAACAAATGGTTTGTCTCTACCACATACTGTACATGAAAGAAACAATAACAATGTTCAGTACACCCTTGCTATAAAGAATCTGTTGGGGTCCAAGCCTTTTGTTCGTTATATTGAGGAGTTTGTTATAGCGAAAGGACAATGAAAATGCCCATCCCCTCATTCTGTTGATTGCTTTTACTGATATTTTAATGATTTAATGGTTACATTTCTATTCCAGGGAACCAGTGTTATGATAATAACCTCCGTTCCCTTTCAATGGTTATCAAATGGTTGAGTGTACCAAAGCCGTCGCAAGGGCACGATTGCAGAACAACTGAAATGTTACAAGGCTAAGCCAAGAAGCTGTCTTGTGCGTTACCATACGGAACACCAATAAGTAGTAGCTAGGGCTATAAAATTGAGAAACTCACCCCTATGCCTGTGTTGTAAGGGTCGACTGGGAAGCTACCCTTAAAACTAGCCTGGGTTTTGAGGATCCACGACATTCAGTCTGCAGAACCTCATTAAATGTATGGGGAGCAGCCCACATTGCTGCATTGCATATACCTTGAATAAAGCCAACGAAGGTGCCACGCCCCTGGTGGAATGGGCAATGAGCTTTTCTGGAGGCAGCAAGTTTCCAAGCTCATAGGCAGTGTGACTATGTCTGCTATCCACTTGGACAGCCACTGCTTAGACAGGGCTTGACCACGGGACTTAGCCCCATAACATCAAAATTGTCATCCTGTCATGGTATTACGCCAGGGCCCACACTGGACAGTGTATGGAGCTGTCACTCCCGGTCAGACTGGAAAGGAGGTAGATGAAAATCCTCCAATGACATAAAATGTTGAGATTGTCTTCAGCAAAATGGCAGGGTTAGTACGGCCCGTAACCTATGTCCTGGCCTCTCTAAAAATTAAGCAGGCTTTTGCAATAGAGAATGCCTGCATCTCACTCACCCGCTTTGCAGAGGTGATAGCAAGCAGCTCAGCGAAACAAATTTTAATATTCCTTAACATATTTTAAGGAAATGTCCCTTTCAACGCAGTTTGGAACACATTTGCTCGTAAATTTAAGTAGCATACTGTAGCGATCCTGTAAAAAATAAGTGGCTTGAGCTTTTATCTACTTACGGTTGCAGTCTCAGTGCAGTCCAAGAAGAACCTGAAAACGCTACAATACTTGTGAGTTATTCAAATATAAAAATAGCTTCTGCCTGCTTTTTCCACTTCCTCTATAATCTGAATTCAACTCCTGATGTACAGGTGTTTTAGTTTGTTGCATTACATATACGTAATCATTGCCTACTATCACTGCTGCTTTATGAAATTCTGATTTTTCTTGATGTTCTTTCAGTTTTGTAACTGCTGAACCCCAGATTTTAAAGACTTGTGTATAACCTGTCAAATTTCTCTGCATATTTGTTTTTATTTTTTTTTACTGTTTTTCTACCAAAATGCATGCAATATTTACATTAGGCACCATCAAATTCTGCAAAGACAACATATGTTTTTTTGTTTTATTTCTATTATATACTTATTTTTTATAAACATTATACAACATTTTACAGCTACTTTTCCTCATCTAACATCTTGTCCCATGATGGCTAACTGGAACACTGCTGCAGCAGGGTGATCCTGGTTTCATACCCTATGATGTTTTTCGGTTTTTCTTGGGAGGGCAACATTCTTTCGCCACACTACTCTCACTGAACAATACATGCACAATCAATTAATACATAAACACATTGCCACGAGATTTACAGTCTGTATTTTATTTTAAAATAATAAAATATCGTACAGATAATCTCCTATTTGTCAATCTTCGTCTTTTAATAGTTTCACAAAAATGATGGCTTGTGCTTGTCCAATAAAAAACTAATTTGCATCACATCTAGTAAAAAATAATTAAAAAATAAATAATAAAAAAAAATACATTTTTTCAATATAGCATTTAAATAAAAAAATAAAAAAATGTAAATATGGTAAATGGCAAACTAAATTAGCAATACTAAAATCTAAAGAAAAAAAAAATCATTACATTTTTTGCCAGGGTAAGTTTGTCTTGAAATGCTTCTATACAGTCAACGTCACGTTTTTTTTTTTTTTTTTTTAACATCCCAACCACGCTTGACCACAAAGTAGACACATAAGTAGAAATAATAAAGTAGAAATAATTTCATGAATTACACAGCACGTTAACATCTTAAATCTAACAGATTAGTCTGTGTCTTGCTGGAGGCTCTCTTGGCAGCCATTTCTGGGTTTCTTTGTAACCAACAGAATGTCAGTTTTTTTTTGTTTGTTTTTTATTAAATGGAAGGGCTAAAGTCAACATGAATTGAATATCCATTTCCAGTGTTTTTCCAGTGTTTATTGGCTATACACCAATTTCATTTTGTGTGAATCTGTGTGTGAATCATACCAGTTTGTACAGTATTATAATAAATGATTCCCAGAGGTCCTCATCTGATCATTAGCTACTTGTTTGTTTTTAGGGAATTTGGGATTAAATATGCACTCTGCAGTTGAAAAATAGATAAGCAGTTAACCAGCTTTTAATTGCCCTGAAAAACAGGGTGGTTTTGATGAAAGCATTTAACAAAGCGTTTGTCTACTAGACTTTACTAGTTTTACCTTCCATTTTGATTGAGTGTTTTAAAGTTCTGAATGTCAGGAAGCACCCTGACGTAATGAACTCACCTCTTGCAGCATCCTGCCCTGGTTGCTGCTCTCCTTCAGGCTGTCAAGTAACTTGTCCAAGGTCACAGCTACATGCACACGGGACTCAGTCTGACTGCCGTGGCTCATCAAGGAAAGCACAAGACCAACTCCCAAGATGCATCCAGTGCTGGTAACAACAACAGATAATAATAGCTTTGTCAATACAAAACACGTCCTCAAGGTGCAGCTTTTCAAACATTTCCACTGGAACACACTGGGATTAACTGGCTAATATTAGACCAAATCACAAATTTGCGCTTTGGTGACAGCACAGGTTTGACTTCGTCGCACCTCTTTAATGAAGACAAGTGATAAAGCTGCTCATGCCAGCTAATTCATCTAGAAAGTAAAAGTATCATAGAAAAATTATTACAGTGCAAAATATTACTAGAACTGATATACAATGTAGATCAACATACTCAGTGCTTAGTAAGTGGCTATATGTAGAGGAGGACAGTATTACACATTGGACAACACCCTTCAGTTCATGCAGAGTTGGTGGCCATGATGTTAATTACATCTGGGCTATGTAAGTTAGTGTAGTCTATTCTGTGCCTTCCATGCCCTGGTAACCTTCATGAAATGAAAGATGTGTTCTTAGCAAGACGTCATACATTGCTGCTGACTCCTTGTGTTGTAGTTTAAGCTGACTCTAAAAAACAAGCTGCAATCAGATCACCTTCACCTGGTACTTATGGTGAGCGTTTCACTCTAAAAGCATTGCAACAATTCAGCAAGTCCCAATCATATGCCTAACTTTGTTAAAAAAAAGTGTGTGGGGGGGGGGGGGGGGGGGGCAAACTGAAGGTCTAACTGCAGAGCCTAGAGAGGGCAATTATTTATTTAGAGAAAAAAAAAATCCCAATTAAGAAGCTGTAAGAAACCAAACAACCCTTGCAAATCGACAAAATTGGGCATGAAAATGCTCAATATGTACTTACTGAGCATGCAGGATTTACAAATACATGCAGTAGCACCAAATGCCACAACCAGTATGCCACCTCTGCACACTGCTACACCTAGAATTCCCACATGTAGTTTATTAAAGCAAAGTGTTACACAAACAAAGACAAGAAAGTACTGTTCCTTTGAAGGGATGTATTCCCTAAGGCAGTTTAAAATACGTGCCATGTCAGAAGCATTGGTTTACTATATAAAAAAAAGACATTATTCTGAAACAATTTCAACAGTATATATCTAATTGTACAAACTTAGTTGCAGGAAGGACCAGTCAAGCATTAGTTTCTTGTTTTATACCATCAAAATTGTCTTATTACTCTAAGAAATTGTGTCTTTGCCCTCTAACTCAATGGACCATATACAGAAACAAGCACAAAAGGCAAAGCCCGCCCATAATAAAATAACTTAAAACAATAATGAAACTGCTGCTACTGCATCCAAGTCATTTCTTGCTATTTTTAAAATCTTTCTATTTTTTTACTTGAAATACTGGGGCAAGCTTTGATTTGGATCGTGTACATTACTTTATATTTTTAACAAGGGCTGACAGTGCAGCGAGTAATACATGTACAGTGGCTCTCAAAAATATTCACCCCCCTAAGACTTTTCCACATTTTATTGTGTTACAACACGGAATCAAAATGGATTTAATTAGGAGTTTATTCCACTGATCAGCACAAAAAAAGTCCATAATGTCAAAGTGAAAAATAAAATCTACAAATTGTTCTAAATGAATTACAAATACAAAACAGGATACACTACACTTTCCCCTGCCAGCCTCGAGACCGGCCCAGACTCGCTCACCAGGCTACAGTCCGACGAGTACGTGCCGGGTTAACTGCGTCCACTTCTGACACCAATTGCTGCGATCTACACTACCGGTCAAAGGTTTTAGAACACCCCCATTTTTCCAGTTTTTATTGAAATTTAAGCAGTTCAAGTCCAGTGAATAACCTGAAATGGTACAAAGATAAGCGATAAACTGACAGAGGTTAAAAAAAAAAGTTTAGGTTACCATAACCTGAAAAATAATGTACATTTCGGAGTTATACAAAAAGGCCTTTTTCAGGGAAAAAGTAATGGGTTAACAACTTACAGCTGTTCTGCAGCAATGGAAGTAAACTAAGCCTTGAAAGTTGATGCTAACAATTCCTACAGGTGTCCCAACTTTTGTTGATTACTTACAAATCCTCTGTCTGTATAAAAGCAGTGTTGGAACAGACTGTGTTACTAAACCTTCTTAAGCATTATTTGGACAGTACTGTACTGCAGGAAGTAGTATATTGCTATCATAATGGCGAGAAAAAGGCAATTAACAAAAAGGAAGACAGACAGACCATTATAACCCTTAAAAGTGTAGGTCTTTCCTTTAGAGAAATTGCAAAGAAAGCCAAGGTGTCAGTGAGTACAGTTTCCTACACCATCAGAAGGCACTTGGAAACTGGAGGAAACTCTGACAGGAAGAGATCTGGCAGACCCAAAGCCACAACAGAATCAGAAGACAAGTTTCTGAGAGTCAACAGCTTGCGTGATAGGCGGTTCACAGGACAACAGCTTCAAGCACAGCTTAACACTGGTCGAAGTAAGCAAGTCTCAGTTTCAACTGTGAAGAGAAGACTTCAAGCTGCAGGTTTGACAGGTCAAGAGGCAATAAGAAAGCCATTGCTAAGATGGCAAAATAAGAAAAAGAGGCTTGCCTGGGCCATGAAGCACTGCCAGTGGACTACTGAAGACTGGAAGAAGGTTTTATGGACCGATGAATCAAAATTTGAAATCTTCGGTTCATCACGGAGGGTTTTTGTACGCCATCGAGTAGGTGAAAGGATGGTTCCTCGTGAGTGACACCAACTGTCAAACATGGAGGAGGAAGCGTGATGGTCTGGGGCTCTTTTCCTGGAAGTCGGCTACTTCCACAGAGTGAGTGGCACCCTGAACCAAAACGGCCACCACAGCATTTTGCAGCGCCATGCAATACCTCTCTGGTATATGCTTAGTTGGTCAGGGGTTCATCCTACAGCAAGATAATGACCCAAAACACACCTCCAGGCTATGTCAGAACTACCTTAGAAGAAAAGAACAAGACGGTAGGCTTCAAATCATGGAATGACCAGCACAGTCTCCAGACTTAAACCCCATCGAGCTGGTTTGGGATGAACTGGACAGAAGGGTGAAAGCAAAGCAACCTACAAGTGCAACACATTTGTGGGAACTTCTTTAACAGTGTTGGGAAGAACTTTCCGAACAATATTTGATTTCCATTGTAGAAAGAATGCCACGAGTGTGTTCGGCTGTTATATCTGCAAAAGGTGGCTACTTTGAGTCAAAAATTCAGATTAAATTTTGTTAAACAAAACGATTCCATGATTTCCTTTTTATCTCCAATTGTTTATTTGTTCTATGCTTTAATTTCAGAGTACACTGAGACATTAAACTGCGTAAATTTCAATAAAAACTGGAAAAATGGAGGTGTTCTAAAACTCTTGACCGGTAGTGTAGGTTAACCAGGCAGGCGCATCACACAGGGCGAGGCAACCCACACACAGGTGGAGGGCGGGCGCGAACCCGGGACCTCTCGCACTGAAGCATAGCGCCGATACCGCTGTACAAAACAGCCGGCTCCTTTGCAAGGAGCATATATCGGGCTTATGTCTTTGAATGTGATTACATCACCTATTAGCCCTGCCGTTGCTTTCCCCCCGAGCACGACATAATACACACACACACACACACACACACATTTGTTATTTTAAAAAAGATAACTGCTGTGTACCATAAGGTGGAATATCAAAAAGAAAAAGTTAACACTGGAGAAACAAAACAGCATTTAGCTATATATATATATATACACACACACACACATACACACACAATCACATACACGGTATTCCATTGGTTTGTATACAATGTCCGTGCCAATATCTTTTGACAGCCCCATAAGTGTTGCACTTTTTAACTATTAGAAGAAATATTTACAGAATACTTAAGCTGCTACAACCATGACTCATTTATTGTTAACAGTGTTTTAATTGATTTATACCACATCACGTTTTTATTTACAATGAAAGGAACATATATGTGTTGTCCAAATGCTTATAATGAAACCATATATTATGTTTTCCCTTCATTGTAAATAACAACATGATTTGGTATAATTTAATTAAAACACTATTAACAATACATTTAAAATTACATATTATTAACAACAACAACAGGCAGTTTTTAAAATAGAACCATACTTGTACTCCAAACTGGTGTCAAAACAGCAACCCTCCAGCGCATCCAGTGACTTCATCAGGAGCAAATTCATTTTCTGATCAGAGACATCACTGCAACAAAAAGAAAAGCCAGTATTCCAAAAGGTGGTCTAAACAAGTTAGGCTTTCCAACAAATAATTGTTTCAGCTGAGCACACGTGAACAAGAAATTCAGTTTGCCTTTTTTTTTATTGTTTTTGTTTTAAATACTGCAGAGATGTAACGAATAGCTGTAAACTATGGCTGCCAATAGATACTCAGCATAACGACCTGTATCTACGTCAAGTGTGCGGCAAAACAGATGACAATTTCCATCTAAGTCTGCATACTATTTATTTGTTTATGATCCTGTTATATGTTTAATTAAATCACTATTTATTACTGTTTCTGCACTTGTGAAAATGTGGCATGTTTAATAAAGTCAACAACATATACTACCTTTGCTAGTCAGAGCAAGGTGGATTTTTAATAACTGTAAACGCCTTAATACACCAAGGACAGTGCTCTTTATTTCACTTTGGTATTTCCAGAGCCAATGCAACATTCAACAGGGGTGGTTTCTCTTTACCAAGCTACACCTGATCCTACTGGCCACTCTTGGTAAAAAAAAGTGAAAAACTGAAATTTACCATCTTAACATTATTTCAGTAACTCGTAGAGGTCACTTCTGCAGTATAATCATACAGACAGATGAAAGTGAGAAACGGTGACAGTTCAGTAAAAAAACTGTTATCTTGCATTAGTTGGTGAAAGATAGGGTGACCAGATAACAACAGTGAAAATCGGAAATCTTTCAGTTGGTGAGAGGATTAAAGAAACCTTGTGAACTGCTGCACCATGCAAGCAACAAAAACTATGTATCCTTCTTCTGTAGATAGGCTTTGTTTTTATTCCTTCACCTTCCAGTGTGCATTGCACTTAGGCAAAAATAAAAACTTAGAGAAATGTAATACAAAAAAATTACTCCAAAGCGGTTAACTTTCTTATTTACTGTTCAGATGACAACAATGTTTTAATCAGCCTATCAGTCTGTCTGTACTGGCTTTTCTGTGACCTGCTGTACTGTACGTAGCAGGTGGGACAAAGTCAGTGCTGCATTGTTTTGATTCAGGTTGCTAAAATCTAGTTTTCAGCATTAGACGTAAAATACTAAAAATAGTTGACAAAGCAAAACAGGCAAAGTATATTTTGGCTGAGGATCGTGTCTAGACATTATCCAAAGAAACTGTACATGCAGATGGAGGTAATTGTTTTGCACATCTTGCAACTTAAAGAAAATACAATCGATCGCTATAACTTCAGAATCACACATTAAACAAAAGACTACCTCAGAGGCTGCTGAACAGAACGTAAAACAAACAGCTTTCAGAAAACAAACTGGAAAGTCAGCACAGACAAAAAAGTATTCCTGTGTCGGTTGTACCCGTGTTAAATCAGCACTACAGGAACAATCAAGCATAGCTACCTTGGTTCAAACAACCTGTTGTTTACTTTTTAATCGCAGTTAGAATTTAGACCCAAATAGGCATGTTTTCTTTGTTTTGACTTGGTACTGATAAAATACATGCCTGGATGGGACAAATAACATGACAACAAATGTGCTCATATATGGACTTTATTAAAGAATGCCAGATACCTTTGGGTAACTGAGTTTTGGACTGTTTCCAATTGATGTCCAATCTGTATAACTTGGCAAAGCTGCCTTACACTTCCAACCAATTCAGTGGATGCAGACGTGCAGTCTCAATGTATGGGCAAATCCACATCAGACAGAATGTCTGCAGCAACTGCTGGGGATGTTGCATGCTTGCCTTTAAACAAATGACAGCACTTACAGGAAGAAGTACCACTATTTTAAGGCTTTTATTTTATAGTGCTCTGAAATATTAGGCGTATTTAATGTTTAAACAGGTCCGCAAAATGTCTGTGAAATCCTAATTATAATCCTAATACTTGGATGACTTGATCACGGGCATACGATTTAATCCATTTTTTCCCCCACTGCGTTTGGTACTTGCAGTGTCTTTTTTGCTTTTTAGTGACAGGCTTGTCAACACCACCAGCTATCATGACAATTAGCCAGTAAAACTGTAAAAACAACATGATATGACTGCAGGTTAACATGATTGGATAGCCGCATAGATGTAATACAATGCAAACAAATCACTCAAACAACACAGCCTAAACCAGTAGAGTATGCTGTTGCACCGTGAGACAGTACAGCAGCCACATATCCGAAATTTCCTAACAAGAAAATAAAAATGTCACATTTTACGCCTGGGTTTTCAACGTTTATTCTAAAAATCGGGGCAAATGGCGTCCCTTTGGGACGCGGGACAAAGCCCCTAATATTGGGAAGATCCCGACTTTATCGGGACACCTGGTCATCCTAGTGAAGGAAGAGATCTGTGTTGACACTGGCTGACCAAAATTAAACTTCAATTGCATTGCATTCTGGGAACTGAAATATAGCACCAGATTTTACATTACACAAGACAAGGAAATAATTCATTTAATCCCTCCAGACCTGGTTAAACTAGAGCCATGCTGTGTTATTTTAGAAACTACAGGTGCATTATCATTATCAAATGTAATGTTCACATGGTGTTTTGTGGTTTCTGTGGTAAGAAAATAGATAGAAATTTCAAGAAGGGTGACGCTTGAGATTTTTTTAAGGTGTGTAATTCATGTGCCTGAGATTGATTTTTTTTTTCTGGGCAGCGGTCAAACTATTCCTACCAGTTTACAGAGCAAAGACTGTATAACGATGGCTCATTGAGCTTCACGATTTAGAGGTGAAGACTAGACAACCAATACCTTTTGACATAAGGTGGTTAAAATACAAAAACAAATTCAATAATTTTAGATTTAGTTTGTTTTTTTGTCTCTTAAAAACTGGAACTTTCGGCCAAAAAGATTGGACAGTTTATTGAATCTAGCAGGGGCGGGAGACAACAGTGTTACAGTACAGCCAGCGTCATCAGGAATTCTGGTTCTCAAAGTGCCTTTTGTCTCTGATCAACTTTTCCAGCGCTTCAGGTTTACATTCGGTTTTGTTGGTTAAATCCATTTGCCACATATTTAATGTATGTATCTGGTTTATGGAATTTGTTTACTTGTCTAAGCTTGGCCCTTAGAGGATAGTACCAGCATAAAATTTATTGCAATTAGAACTGGGGACCTGCAAGCTTTGTCAATAGAGATGACAAGGATTTTCTGGGTCTAGAAGCCGCTCGTTAATTGACAAATGCTCAAAAGGTATGTTGGGAAAATTATGTAAATTTTACAAAAATCATTACCTGACACGCTCCTCGTATAAACTGGAGAGAAACATTCCCAAAGCGAGACCTGTGTGGAACTGCACAGCCTGGGACTCGTCTGCATGTGGTTTCCCTGGCAACCCTGCCATGAGTGTGTTTAGGATCTCCTTAATGCTCTCCTTGTGGGATGTGATCAACAGTGGCACCATCAGAGACAAAGCCAGGGCAGCGCAGGAGCGAGCAATGGCACTGGCTGTGTTCTCTCCAGAGTACGATTTCTACAAAAAAAATACAAAATAATAAGAAGAAAGTCCTGAGTGACATGATTGTGTTTATGTTCTTTGTAATCTTACATAAATGCCTGCAATATTATATCATGTAAATACCAGTATATGTTATAACATTGGCATTTTTTATTTCATTATTAAAAACTTAATACAAAGTAGAAAACAAGTAGAGCTTACCATATAACAAGGTATATTCAAGTTTTGTTAAGAATTATTGGAAAATAGCTTGTTTGGCAAGGCCTCCAGTAACTAATGATGTTTCATGAAGAAATGTAAATAGATGTTGGCCATTAACTATTGATTGAAGAACAAACATATCCCTCAAGAATAATCAACTACTACTTTGAGATAAGGCACTTAAAGAATGAAATTGGTATGGCTTGTTCTAACAAATATTTGTGGTTTGTCTTCTGCAAAACTAGCTTACAGATTAAATAAATTGTATTACGCAAATTCAGTAGACAGTTTTAAGATTCTGTCAAAATATTTCACAAGCAAATTTGATAAACTCTATTAATAAATGTTAAACTTTTTGTTTTGTATTGTTTTTGGCTGAGATAAAGTAAGCAAACTGATATCTGCATTGTTTTTGTAAATGATGCTCAACTGATATCAACTATAAATGGCAAAAACTAAAAGTGAGATTAGATGGAATTTACCAATATTTATTTAAATACTGTGTATGATTCTAAAACTCATATTTAAAAATTTTAGCTGCTCTGTCAGGCAGGTTACAGACAACTCAAGCACTTGCACTGACTTTATGTTTTGTTTTAAGTTCTTGGTCTGTAGCCATTATAAGCAAAACGGATACCTGGCCAGAATCAATTACTTTCTTCTACTATTTTTGTCTAGATTGAATTATACTTTACTATTTGAATACAGTACTTACATGTTGGAACCAGGGGAAAACACGGCCCTTGGGGTGATAGCAACTGTCAAC
Organism: Polyodon spathula; assembly: GCF_017654505.1. Taxonomy (NCBI): domain Eukaryota; kingdom Metazoa; phylum Chordata; class Actinopteri; order Acipenseriformes; family Polyodontidae; genus Polyodon; species Polyodon spathula. The sequence continues at coordinate 38,938,415 of NC_054535.1, forward strand.
AATACTCAGCAGTGTGTCTAGAACCATGACAAGCCAGTGCTTAGTTGCCAACACTTCGGCACCAATCTAAAAACAAAATGCAAGCGTTTCATATCAAAGAAGCCAATTATCTCATGTGATTTATTCTCAAACCTTTCAAATGGTTTTTGTTTTTGCTTACATCGATTCGCAAAAAGTTGTCCCCAGCTAGCCTCCTCCAATATATTCCTTTGTGCTGTTGATCAGTGCTGTTAAAATAACTACATTACTGTATAGTATATTACAGTATTTACCTCCTAAAGGCCAGAAACCTGAATAAGATACATCAAAGCTGCTCGCAGAGCCTGTGACGCAGTCACGGCCTGCCCCTGAGGGCATAAAAGTACTGCGTTCCCAGATCTCAGCGTAATTTTTCCTTCAGCCTGCTGCAACCTTGAAGGTTAACGGTTACATTTCTATTTCAGGGAACCAGGGTTATGAAAGTATGAAATGTAAATATTACTGTATGGGCAAGTGTCCCAAAGCCATCACAAGGGCAAGATTGCAGAACGACTGGAATGCTACAAGGCTAAGCCGAGAGGCTGCCTTGTGCGTTACCATAAGAAACACCAGTAATAAGTGGCTAGGGATATAAAACTGACGGAAGAACTCACCTCTATGCCTGTGTTGTAATGTTCGAGTCGGAAGGCACTGTTAACAGTCTAGTTCCAAAGCCAGAGTTTTTAGGAGCCACGACATTCAGTTTGTAGAACCTAGTAAAGGTATGGTGAGTAGCCCATATCGGTGGACTGCAAATGTCCTTGACAGATGCACCCTGGAATAAAGCCCACAAAGCTGCCATGCCCCTGATAGAATGGGCAGTGAGCTTTTCTGGAGGGGGCAAACTGGCCAGCTCATAGGCAGTCCTGACTGTGTCTGCTATCTATTTGGATAGCCTCTGCTTAGACAGGGCTTGAGCACAGGATTTAGCCCCATAGCAGACAAATTGTTCGGATTGCATCCAACTTTTCGTCCTGTCAATGTAGTATGCCAGGGCCCGCACTGAGCAGAGCATATGGAGCTGTCGCTCCCTGTCAGACTGGAAAGGAGATGGAAGCCTCCAATTCTACAGACTGCATTGCATTTTGTGGAGGTGATAGCAAACAAGAAAGCCGCTTTGAGCGATAAATATTTCAGCCCAGCTGAATGCATGGGCTCAAATGGAAGCTTCACGTTTAGCCTCCAGCAAGAAACAATATCCTTCATAGGCGGCCGAAGCTGCCAAGCCCCTTTTAAAAATTGCCCCACCAGGAATTGAGCTCCTTGGGAGATAAGTCAATTTTGAAATGGCATGTATAGTTGCCAGATAGAACTTTATCATGGGTTAAACCCTACGGAATGTCCCATGGCAGTTGTACTGCAATTCTTGCAGGACCTTTTTGACGAGGGGAAATCCTCCTCCACGATAAAGGTCTATCTGGCAACTATAGGGTTTGGGAAGGGTTTGCCTGTGCTGCTGGGCACAATAGAGCCAGTTATCCAGATAATTGTGCAGTCTGATGCCTTTGCGTCTCAGTGGAGACAGGACAGCTTCCATAGATCAAGGGGATCTATCATGCGAATAGCCCACATTTTTACAGGACAGCTGCTACCACCGTGGCATCCTGTAGGTCCGAAAGAGAGGGAGACCGTGCTTGAACTGCATTGACTAGCTGGTCTGAACCTTAGTAAGCACCCAGATGTCCGTGCTAAAAAGGGGCCCCGGGCCTGTGACAGCAAACTCCTAGGGTTGCTGCTTGGCCTGTAGCTTTGCGGCTTCTGTCTCTGTGCTGGGATGACAGAACCCTGAAAGGTTCCATTGAAAAGCTAGCAGCAAGATTTTTCTTAATACTGTTCCTGAAACCTGTGTAGACCCTTGAACTGTGATCAAAACGCATAGTTCCCTTTTCATGAAAAAAAGTCACTCAGGCCCTAAATGGGATTTTTTTTTTTTTTTATGTTTTCGCAGAGACTAAATGGAGATCCCATGCTTTCCAATAGGCAATTTTACCTTTTGGGACCACTTGCAGTTATCACATCTCACAACTGCAAGGGTCACACAGACTTCTTTAGTCTAGTTTAATATCCCTCTCTCGATTTCGGCTGGTGGTCAGTCCCGGTTTGAAAAATGTGATGTATTATGCACATATTTAGACGTGAACTCCCAACTGCAACATCAGTTTCCAGCAGGATTCTGGGAAGGAGAAGCACAGAGCTCTTTCATGTGGCAGTGAACAGGACTCACTAGGAGCAGTACATGCATTGACACAAACTGAAAATGCCAGAGCATTCAAGATTGAAAAAAAGCACGTAGTTAATAAGTTGAGCAGAATCCAGGTAAGATAAAAACAATTTGAGTGAGACTTCCTTTTCAACTGTTACAATTCCCAGGGTCCGATTTTCTTTTACAGTAAGAGAAACCCTGTTTACGGTTGTCTACTGGTGATTTTGCTAGTGAGTGTGTAACTGTGGGGTTTGTAATAGATCTCACCACTAACCTCTTGTGTGCTCTCAACATCTGACGGAAGGCTGTTCTCATACTTGGCTACGGCAACAGCAAGCCCAGTAAGAGCTAATATTGAGTTTCCTTGCATAACTGGGCTGTCCCTGTGGGATCACAGAAAATAAAACTGCATTGAAGTTGTCTGATGTCACAAAACATTAGATTTCAATACAACCTCCTATTTATTTATTTATTTATTTATTGATCTAATAGAAGTTATTTATAGTGGTTGGTCTGGGGAATTTCTACTGAATATACTGTACTAGTCACTTAGCAATAGTTTATAAGAACAAAGCTAATACTTTATTTTGGGGCTATATAAAAGTTGCAAGTTTTCTTTCTTTGTAAGATGGAAAACAATCATGTTATGCTTCTAAAAAATAACACTATACAACAACTTATAAATGTACAATAATATTCACAAATGTATTGGAAATATTTGATTGATCTTGAGCTTTTTGCATCCATTTATGTATAAATCAAAACAGCAGACCAATAAACTAATCAATATATACATTATATGCCCCAAACCAAAAATGTTATTCTTGGGTAGTCTTGCTGTAAATTTAGAACAAGAAGAGTAACAGTGGGAGCTCTAAATACAGCTGCCTATAAACTCAAAAACCGGTTACACGCTGATCCTTTTCACTGCATTGTTACTATACTTAGCGATTTTATTAAGGCGGTCAATAAATCACCCATTTTGTGGGAAACACCAGCAGAAATATGATAGCATGCCACTAGTTATATCAGTCTGAATTCAGATTATTAAAATAGACCCTGAATAGTTTTCTTCATGTCTTATCTATTTTCCGGGAAACTGCTCTGATGCCAAAACCCTTCTCAAATCAAACTAGGAAACAGTGAGTGACAGAAACTGGTGGGCTTTAAAATGCAAAAGGCTAATTATTCCAATTTACTAATTTGCTTTAAAAGGGGCTTACTTAGCTGCTGATTTCACTGCATCGGTGAGTTGGTCTCTGACCCTGTATGGAAGACAAAAAAACTGAGATTAGATTGTTTACAAAGCACTGCAGACTTGACCTTGTGTTATATCTTTATGCACACTGTGATTAATACTCCATCTGTCAAGACCCCAAGCAGAGTCCTTTCATCTCAACTAACTGCTACCTTATCACGCACTTGGAAGGTAAGCTAGTGTAGGGATCTCCCTTTGAAACTGTCCTATGTTTCTTACATCTCAGAACATATAAAAGGAGTTTGCCCTAAAAACCAGAACACATGCAGTGCTCGTGGTACAGGCTCATTGCACTGAACAATGCTGGAAGCAGTAGCCTCTTTTCTCAACATTGATCTGAGCTAGTTGGTAGTGTTTTGGCAGTGTTGCATCAAGCAGCAATGTCGATTCCCAAGGTTATTCAGGTGTGGGACAACATATTTGAAACTAGGGACTAAGTCCATCAGTGAGTTTACTTTTTTTTTTTTTGCATTGCATTGCATTGCTTAAGGAGGTACATATATGATCATTTATCAATTTTTATAGCCTCAAGAAAACTGGGTTTCAGAACAACCCTTAATAAAGTGTATTATTTTAATTATCAGTAAGACCCTGTTAAATAAATTATTTGTCTCCTATAGCTGCAAGAAAGTATAATACAGTAGATATCAACAACATGCCATTTGGACTATTTAAATTAAATGTTTAGTATACTGGACAAATTCAATGGAGACAAAGGTTCAAACAGTGGTGTAGTCGAGGGTATACGTAAGTAAATGGCGTTTACCTACTTTTAATTTGTGCAATATAGAGTTTACCCACTTCTCATATAAGGGATACAGAGTTTACTCATTTCTACTCTCCTTTGATATGCAAATACTAGGTTGAAGACAAGATATTTTAACAGTGAGCAGCTGTGTGTGTGTCAGTCAGAACTGTGGCGCGAGCAGGGAGGCGTGGTCACTGGACTGTGTGTGTTTGTGTGTGTGAGTGTGAGTGTTCTGTGATTGGTTGTTCTTGCAATGTTAATTTTCTGTTGTTCGTCACACTGGACCTGCTAGTAGCCTTCATCCTAGCCCATGAAAGGACCCTCACAGAACTGTTCATGTGAAGTGCACCGTCGGGTCTGAACAGCACCTGAGAGGGAAAGGACTGTATGGGGTGCTCTGGTTGGCTGAGGGCCAATAACAATGTATCTGTTCATGTTCAGTCTATCTCTGTTGAATCTACCTGTTCAACTTCACCAAATAGGGGTATTTACCCACTTTTCTATTTACCACTACACCAGTGGGTTCAAATATATCTATGGCACCCTCCTTGCTTAACTAAGCCCCTTTCACACTGGCGCTCCTACCCCTAGTCCCGACCGGGTTCTGGCTACCTAGGTCACTTTCCTGCGTAGTGTGAAACCATGTACCTGGTTTCACATAAACGGGTCAGCATTCTCTAAATACATGTAAACACAGACAGAAAGACAGATAGGACTTTCCAGCATTCGCCGTCAGGGGATAATAACATATTTACCATCAGTGGATCCTCCCTTGGGGCTGATCCCGGGATGCCACTGTCTTGACATAGGTGCAATATTGATTTTCCCAAGCAATGCATTAGGTAACATTTAACAAGTTGGCACTGGCAAAAGATGAAATTTAATTCTCAGGACAGGCTGTAGAGGGAGTGCTCAGTCACTCTTCTAACAAGAATCAAAGTGCGCAATTAAAAAAATAAATAAAATACTAATCTAAATATTGGTCATGTAGTTATAACATTGGTGTATATATACAGGCCACAGCACAAGTATGGTAGACTTTTAATGAGGGCCGGTAGCAGGGGGTTCACAAGGAGTAGTTTCAAAAGTGATGACTATGGGCCATTTGGGAGAACAATTTTTTCCAACTTCCCCAAAGGAATTATTTGTAGCATCCCTTTTATTAGTCTTGCACTTATTCATCAAGAGCCTTGGAGAAGGTCTTGGGTTGGCCAATCAGCATTTAGCTACAGCACCCCTATGGCATGGAATAGTGGACAAGCATATCTGGGATATGATCGAGCATCAGATAAATAACCCAAATGTATTAGCTAAACAAGGAATAATGACTAAGATTAAATGTATTTTAATAAGTAGGTTCGAAGAATTATCGAAGTGTAAATGTTTCTGATCCCAGATTGAATGTATGATGAGATTGCCTAAGAGTGATGTTATTTTTAGGGATGTGAAATTACTCCTGTCTGTTTCTGGTCATCTTGCCAGGACAATCTTGTAAGAAGCCTCAGTCTCAATGGTTTTTTTTTTTTTTTTTTTTTTTTTAATATATATTTACTCTGATTTTTATGCTTACCTGTACTTGCCATTATGGCTGCCCATGGTGGCCAAGTAATTTTTTTCTATCTCCAATCTATTTGTATTACTTGAAACGTCTCCTAAAATAGAACTGTACAGCTGTAAGGTTAGTTCTCATGTGTACCCTGTCACAAAGATATACAGGAATACTTTCCCAAGTGCTGAGGTAAAAGACAAGTTTCCTACCAGAGCCAAGCTGTAAATTGTTTGTATTGGATGTCCTCAGGACTTTCTTTGCCATGTCTTTGCTGCATCTCAAGCTCTGCTTGTCTACCCTACAGGCACAATGTAAAACAAAGTCAGTCAGTAATATACACACTCCATGCCAAGAATACAAATACCAGTTATCAGTACCCCGAGAAAAAGCAGATCACCGTGACTACTAACAAAACATGTGGAACAGCATCTCAATGCATACAGCTATGGCCAAAAGTTCTGCATCACCCTAGAATGATCTAGCTTTGCTTAATAAGGTCGAATGAAACCTACTGAAAAATTTGACGTTTTCAACATATTAAAATACATACCGATTTGTAGTTTTCCATATACAAAAATTTAAAAATGTGACATTTGAAAATCGAACATGAAACACATTTTCCAAAAATACATCACAAATCTTGACACGTGTTACTCAATTAGAAGTAATCAAAGGTGACAATTAGATTTAAGCTACTATATACAGTGGTTTGCAGAAGTATTCACCCCCCTGCAAAGTTTTCACATTTTGTTGGCTCCTGAGTGTACTCCACGACGCTTTCAAATTAGACTTTATATGTAGCATCTACACAAACTACTCCACATTGATAAAGTTAAAAAAATGCATATAGAATATAAATAAGTAAGATTTACAGAGAAAACAGATTAATCTCAGTTGCATAAGTATTCAACCCATTTGATACTACAGCCCTAAATCCGCTCATGTGCAAATCATTCATTTGAAAGGTCACAAAATTAGTGAAATGGTTTCAGCCTGTGTGTACTCAAAGTGGTTTAACTTACAGATAATTTCTTTCACCTATATAAAGCCTTTCAAGTCGCAATTCCCATAGTGATCCAACAAAGCAACCAAGTCAGGGCTAAAGTGGTAGAGAGGCACAGTGCAGGAGAATGGTACAAGAAAATTTCAAAAAGGCGCTGATTATCCCTCTCAGCATCATTAAGAAGTGGAAGATATATCATATCCCCCAGACACTACCCAGATCAGGTCGCCCTCCCAAACTGAGCAGCCGGGAAAGCAAGAAATTGGTTAGGGATGTCACTCCGACGCCAACAATGACCTTGAGAGATCTGCAAAGTTCTGTGTCAGTGTTCACACATCAACAATGAGCCGGTCCCTACACAAAGCTGGCCTGTACGGATGGGTGGTAAGAAAGAAGCCATTACTCAAAAAGCTTCATCTTAAAGCATGTATGGAGTTTGCGAAAAAGCATGTAGATGATACTGCAGACATGTGGAAAAAGGTTTTGTGGTCAGACGAGACAAAAATTTAACTTTTCGGTCTAAATTCCAAGCGTTACGTCTAGCGCAAGCTCAACACTGCACATCACCCAGTCAACACCATCCCAACTGTCAAGCATGGTGGTGGCAGCATCATGTTATGGGGATGCTTCTCTTCAGCAGGGACTGAGAAGCTTGTCAGTATAGAGATAATGAATGGTGCAAAGTACAGGTGAATCCTTGAGGAAAACCTGTCCGAAATTCACATTTCAGCAGGACAATGGCCCGAAGCACAAAGCCAAAGCCACACTGGAGTTGTAGAGACTTGAAGATTGCAGTTCATCGACGATCCCCAACAAACTTATCAGTACTGGAGCAATTTTCCTGTGAAGAATGGGCAAAAATTTCACCATTCTACAGTGCAAAGCTAGTAGAGACCTATCCAAAATGACTCATAGCAGTAATTGCTGCAAAAGATGCTTCTACCAAGTACTGTCTTAAAGGGCTAAATACTTATGCAACCAGTAAATATCATTTTGTACATTTTCTTTGCAAGTTTTGCTGACATTTAACCTGCTCCTCATATAACAGTGTTCAGTTTAATCACTAAAGCTATGAATTAAAAAAAAAAAAAAAAAAAAAACTGTTCACAAGTTATTTGTAATTCCACAAAATGTGACATTATTGGTAGAGGGTGAATACTTCTGCAAACCACCGTATACACATGACCTGTACATAGATTTTGTAACTCCCAAGCAAGCCATGGGGAAGAGCCATAACTCCTCAGAAACACGCTCAGCCATCATTGCACTTCACAACAAGGTTTTAGCAGTCATCAGATAGCCAACAGAGGTTATGCTAGACAAAGCACAGTATCTAGGATCATCCAGAAATATAAGACTGGAAGCTGTAAAGCTGTCCCCAGATCGGGATGCCCAAAAGTCTGCACTGCTTGCCAGGATCGCCACCTATGCTGTTCAAGTATGAAAGATAGGACAGCCAGTAGTCCACTTACTGTGGCAATGTATAAAGAAGTTGGAGTGTGCACTGTGCACTGTGCACTGTGAGAAGGTGTTTCTTGGAAAATGGTTTGGTGTCAGGGAGGCCTGCTAAAAAGCGAGCAAAAACATCAGAGATGAACGTCTGAACTTTTGTCGCACGTACAAAGATTGGACCAAAGATGACTGGGCCAAAGCAATTTTCTTTGATGAGTCTCCCTTCAGCTGTTTTGGAAACCGAGGTGGATTCAGAGTTCAAAGGCACAAAGAAGAAAGATAAAAGCCAGAGTGCAACATCCCAACTACAAAGCATCCTGAAACTGTTCGTATCTGGGTATGTTTTTCTGCCAAAGGCACAGGATTCCTACATGTTTTATCCAAGGGGACAGCTATGAACAAACACTGGTACCTCAAAACACTCCAAGACCACCTCAATTGAGCTCAGAACCATTTTCCCAACAGCGACTTCTACTTCTAAGGTGATGAAACCCCTTGCCATCGAGCCAAACAAATGCAGAAATGGCTAGAACACAACAATATCATGCCACTTCAATTTTGGACTGAATGTTTGCTGGATCTCAATCCAACTGAGAACGTTTGGGGTCTGAGGACAGGAAATCAGGAAAAGTCAACCATGCAGCTGAAACAAAACGGAATCAACTGTAAAGGTTGCATGGAGAAATTTACAGGATAACTCAACCCTTCAGCACCTCATTGAGTCCATGCCTGAGAGGATTAAGGAAGTCTTAACACAATGGAATGCACTGCTAATACCAAGTACTGGTATTATGGCTTCTGGTAGACTTTTGCAATACAAATTTTGCATTTTCTTTAATAACATGAAATTAAATATCAAAATTATGTTCATATAAAAAAAAAACATTTAAATGATGTCACAAACCTACAATTCTAGGGTGATGCAAATCATTTAGCCACAGCTGTAGTTTCATCAAAAGTGGTTAATCAAGTGGTTACTAAGATACAACTGTCAATATCTTATCAGGCGCCAGTGGTATAAATAAGGAACCTTCATGGACATATTTTGTTTGGATGAGATTTGTTTCCATGTCCATACATATTAGTTTCAGACATTTGTAGATAAATGGACATTTTTTGTGTGTTTTTATTAAAAATACTGTATGAAGAAAGAGTTAAGAGTTTTCTTATAGTTTTTATTTTATTACCAGACATAAATGCCCCTGAAGGTAGTATTAAAACTGGACATATTGAGAGAGGGACAAATTCAATGCTAATAATACAATGCTAACCATAAAATGCTCATTTATTGCTGAGACATAATGAGAGATTTAGCGGGTTACACAGCTGTCCCCTGGTTCCATATTCAAATGGCTTTGTTCTTTATGGAAATAAGACATTTAATTTCCAATTACCCGTGCAATCTGTTGAAAAATTACAGCCCCTTTCATAATGCATTATAATTTAATATTATATTGCTTCAGCTGCAGAACCCAACAGTACAACCATGTCACTGTGCTGATTGCACTTGACTTCATGCTGGGGAAAAAAGGATTCAATGTGGTTGAGAGTTTAGTGTTAATGAAAGGTGCGAGACATACAGCACTGGCAAATGCACAGCACCATTCATCCATGCAAGCTTCACTTAACAAGCTGAAACAATACACCACCTCTGTTGTTCAGTTCAGAGGACTGCCAACTGTTTCAAATGATGTAAATTATTGGGGTGTCAGTTTTGCAATGTGGCAATATGACCACTCAACACAATTACATCACATTTAAAATATGAATAGTAAATTTAAGATGTTAAATATATCTATATATATAAATATATATATATTTTTTTTTAAAAGACAAAAAGAAAAAAATAATGGTCAATACTGCAGGAAAGCACTTAAAGAAACAAAGCATGGACATCATAGTCGGTACCATCATGGTGTTTCTGCTCTTAGACAGTAAGCCAACATTTAGGTATCCATATATAAATCACACAGTACACACAATCTGTACCTTGCAGAATGGCCAGTTACAGTTAATCTTTATTTGTTGTAGCCAGTGGAACATGCAAGCCCCTGGCACAGCATTGGACCCTGCAAGACACTTCTGATTTGCTGAAACTTGGTATTTTGGATACTTCAGTGTTTACTGGACAAAGTAGTAAAGGTAGAAGAGGTTGTCATAGAAAGTGTGAGACCTATTTATAAGGGTTTTAAAAATCATGATAATGAATGGAAGACAACAAACAGTTAAATAGTTTAAATAGGATATGTGTTGGTTATTGGATATGCTTGTAATCCACAGTAGATTTGTTATAAATGAAACCAGATCCAAGTGTGCAAATGAAAATTTTAATTGGGGTAATCCAGTCGTAACAGAAATAATCAATTACTCCATAATTTAGAGTATAAAAATTCAAAACCTGCAGGTCATGACCAATTTAAAACTACACCTGCTGTGTCAATTAGGCTCCCAAGATTGAGGCAGTTCACACTTCTAATAACCTACAGTCAACAAAAATGCATCCAAAACTGGATCATGAACGAGTGCAGTTACTCTTGATTACCAAATATGACATAATATAAAAGAAAATATATGCTAGAAATGGGGGTTTATGAACAAAAACAAAGCAGTGGATATAATGTATTGTATGGTCAGTATCTTAAAGTCTGTGTTCTGTATCATTCATATTGTCAGAGGTTAATACAATGTGACAGTGAAGTGAGAGAGGTTAATGAAACTTGAGAAGATCAAATAGTTTACACAGTAGGGCAGCCAAATTAAGTCAGAGGTCAAAGTGAAGGGTGTCATTAACATTTTTCGGTCATCTCAAGTGATTTACGCAACATTAGCAGCTGAAATATCTGCAGTGTATAGGCAAGCATATATAAGCTCTTCACAGGCTTAATGATTTAGGTAACGTCAATCAGTGTTTTCCAATATTCATATAGTATTCCTAACAAACGAATGCTTTTTGTTCCTAGGCTAATATTGGGTGCAGGGGTAATGGCAGTGTGCTCATTGGTCCCTTACCTGTAACAGAGCATGGTACGCCCTGCCCATGAACCCACGCCAACCCTGCGGCAAGAGGATTGACCGGTGCCATTCGGATGGTTGGATGTTCACCTGTAGAAATGATCATACAAGGGGTTGTAATGAGTTACTGTACTTTATGGCATATAACGAGCGCCCTTTTACAAATGTTAAAAGCAATGTGGCATGCCATACACTAAATGCATGTTATATACAAGGCACTCTATATTCTTGAATTACATCTATGTGTTTCAAAAGTCACAACCTGCCGTTCATGCTTAATTGATATATTGGTAATATTGTAAATGTAAGCAGGTGATTAAGTGGGATGGTTTTATATCAACCAATTGCAGGACTATCCCTTGAAGGCAATAAATCAGAAGGTGTTCGTCAGAGTGCAAAATCTCTGGATGGACAGAGGAGCGAAGAGCCAGTGGTGCAAATTTACTGGAACCCTAAAAAAGATAAACAGCAGGTGTATATACGTTCACATAATGTAAAAATGACTCGGGTAATGTTAGTTAAGGAAAATACTGTGTTTTAAATATATATACACTGAACAAAAATATAAACGCAACATGTAAAGTGTTGGTCCCATGTTTCGTGAGCTGAAATAAAAGATCCCAGAAATTTTCCATACGCACAAAAAGCTTATTTCTCTCAAATGTTGTGCACAAATTTGTTTACATAGTGAGCATTTCTCCTTTGCCAATACAATCCATCCACCTGACAGGTGTGGTATATCAAGCAGCTGATTAAACAGCATGATCATTACACAGGTGCACCTTGTGCTGGGGACAATAAAAGGCCACTCTAAAATGTGCAGTTTTGTCACACAACACAATGCCACAGATGTCTCAAGTTTTGAGGGAGTGTGCGATTGGCATGCTGACTGCAGGAATGTCCACCAGAGCTGGTGCCAGAGAATTGAATGTTCATTTCTTTACCATAAGCCACCTCCAACGTCGTTTTAGAGAATTTGGCAGCACGTCCAACCGGCCTCACAACCACAGACCACGTGTAACCATGCCAGCCCAGGACCTCCACAACCACTCGGACAGCTGATGAGATTGTGGGTTTGCAAAACTGAAGAATTTCTGCACAAACTGTCAGAAACCGCCTCAGGGAAGCTCATCTGCGTGCCTGTCATCCTCACCAGGGTCTTGATCTGACTGCAGTTCAGCGTCGTAACCGACTTCAGTGGGCAAATGCTCACCTTAGATGGCCACTGGCACGCTGGAGAAATGTGCTTTTCACGGATGAATCCTGGTTTCAACGGTACCGGGCAGATGGCAGACAGCGTGTATGGCATCGTGTGGCTGTGCGGTTTGCTGATGTTAACGTTGTGAACAGAGTGCCCCATGGTGGCGGTGGGGATATGGTATGGGCAGGCACAAGCTATGGACAACGAACACAACTGCATTTTATCGATGCCACTTTGAATGCACAGAGAGACCGTGACGAGATCCTGAGGCCCATTGTCGTGCCATTCATCCGCCACCATCACCTCATGTTTCAGCATGATAATGCACGGCCCCATGTCACAAGGATCTGTACACAATTCCTGGAAGTGGAAAATGTCCCAGTTCTTCGATGGCCTGCATACTCACCAGACATGTCACCAATTGAGCATGTTTGGGATGCTCTGGATCAACGTGTTCAACAGCGTGTTCCAGTTTCCGCCAATATCCAGCAACTTCGCACAGCCATTGAAGAGGAGTGGGACAACATTCCACAGGCCACAATCAACAGCCTGATCAACTCTATGCGAAGGAGATGTGTTGCGCTGCATGAGGCAAATGGTGGTCACACCAGATACTGACTGGTTTTCTGGTCCACGCCCTTACCTTTTTTTTTTTTTTTAAAGGTATTTGTGACCAACAGATGCATATCTGCATTCCCAGTCATGTGAAATCCATAGATTGGGGCCTAATGAATTTATTTCAATTGACTGATTTCCTTATATGAACTGTAACTCAGTAAAATCTTTGTTCAGTGTGTGTGTGTGTGTGTGTGTGTGTGTGTGTGTGTGTGTGTGTGTGTGTGTGTGTGTGTGTGTGTGTGTGTGTGTATATATATATATATATATATATATATATATATATATATATATATATATATATATATATATATATATATATATATATATATAGTAGACTACAGAAAGTCTACACCCCCTTGAACATTTTTCACATTTTGTTGTGTCAGTGCCTCAGAGTTTCATGCATTTAAATGATGATTTTTTTTCCTCTTATCCACACACCATACTCCACACTGTTAAGGTGAAAAAAGGTTTTACTGAGAAAGAAATTATATATTAAAAATACAAAACTGAAAGACCATAGTTGGATAAGTCTCCACCCCCTGAGTTAATACTTGGTGGAAGCACCTTTGGCAGCAATTACAGCTGTGAGTCTGTTGGGATAGGTTTCTACCAACTTTGCACACCGAGATTTGGCAATATTTGACCTTTCTTCTTTATAAAACTAATCAAGCTCTGTCAAGTTCCTTTGGGAGCATTGATGGACAGCAATCTTCAAGTCATGCCACAAATATTCGATTGGATTTAGGTCAGGGCTCTGACTGGGCCATTCAAGGGCATTTACCTTTTTTGTTCCTTAGCCACTCCAGTGTAGCTTTGGCTGTGTTTTACCTCAAGGACTTCTCTGTACTTTGCTCCATTCATTTTCCCTTCTATCCTGACAAGTGCCCCAGGTCCCTGTCAATAGGAAACATCCTCATAACATGATGCTACTACCACTATGCTTCACCGTAGGGGTGGTGTTCTTTGGGTGATGCGCTGTGTTGGGTTTGCGCCAAACATAGCGCTTTGCCTTTAGGCCAAAAAGTTCCATTTTAGTTTCGTTTCTTGAGTAATGGCTTCCTTCTTGCCACCCTACCATACAAGACAGATTTGTGGAGTGCTTGGGATTTTGTTGTCACATGCACACTTTGACCACCATAAAGGCCTGTAGCTCTTGCCAAGTTGCCATTGGTCCCTTGGTAGACTCTCTGATCAGTCTCCTACTTGCTCAGTCATCTAGTTTGGAAGGACTGCCTGATCTAGGCAGGGTCTTGGTGGTGCCATACACCTTCCACTTCTTAATAATCGTCTTGACTGTGCTCCAAGGGATATTTAAGATTTTTTTATACCCATCCCCTGATCTGTGCCTTTCAACAACTTTGTCCTGAGTTCTTTTGAAAGCACCTTTGTGCTCATGGTTGAGTCTTTGCTTTGAAATGCACTACCCAGCAAAGGGAACCTACAGGAACTGCTGAATGTATCCTGAAATCATGTGAATCACTACAATTTAACACAGGTGGAGGCCACTTGGTGTGTGATTTTGAAGGCAGTTGGTTACACCTGAGCTAATTTAGGATTGCTATTACAAGGAGGGTGGACACTTACCCAACCAAGCTATTTTAGGTTTTATTTTTTATTAATTTTCTACAAATTTCTAGAATATTTTTTTCATTTGGAAATGGTGGGGTAGGATGTGTCGATAAATGAAAAAAAAAAAAGCATTTTAATTCGAGGCTATAAGTCAACAAAAGGTGACAACTTTGAAAGGGGTTGTAGACTTTCTATAGGCACTGTGTGTATATATGTGTGTGTGTATATATATATATATATATATATATATATATATATATATATATATATATATATATATATATATATATATATATATATACTGTTGCAAAGATATTATGTGGAGGCGGCAGGCCCCACGTGATAATGTGTGTCAATTCCTTACAAAAGCCGCCACCACCCTCTTTCTCTTTTTTCAAGATTATTCACCCATCGATATACAGGATTTATATCTTTTACCTGCTGTATTCCCTTGTGACCTTTTCCCTTTTATACCTCTCCCCAGCACTTCTTTCCTAACTTAATTCTGGTGAATAAACCAGACCGTGAAAAGAACCCCACACCTCCGTGTGAGTGATGTTTATAAAAGACCTACACTGAGCTCAACTTTTCTGTAGGAGATGAAGCAGCAATCATAGTAAGGGGGGTTCACATATATATTAACACAGTTTAAAGTCTGATTGATCCTACTAAGTATTCTTCTTTGCAATACCACTCTGCTTTTAGCATACCACATGAGCGCATTTTAAAAGGGGTGTGCATTATTCCAAGTATATGCATTATAAAGTACATGTGCATTATACGATTGACGCACTTCATACAAGGGACGTTAAATGAAACTGCTCAGTCATGTCCTTTTGAGTATTATGGAAAGCAAGACTTATCAAGAACTTTATATATGTGATGTCGTGATTGGTACTATGACTTTTTAAATGTATTAAATTCTGTTTTTCAGTACAGGATGGATAAGATATGCTGGTTCACATACAACAAATGCTTTTTTTAGGTGATATCTTTTAATAGGATAGACTGAAGTTCCCCACCCAGATCAGTTTAGCCTCAGAAAATAAAACAAAAAATGTAAAGAACTCATAGGAAATGGAAAAAACATTCTGTTGCTATAGAGGTGCTGTCATAACGTTTCAGGAGGATTCTTTTGTAGTAAAATCCTAATTGGCAAATACTACCAGATGCAATAACTACACTGCCCCAAACAATCACATCTGGAGGACTGAGAAACTGCTTTGAAAAAGTAGTTCTCCCACATGTTGTGTTCATCAACACAGTAGTTACTTAAGCTCTATCATTCCCAGGTCTGTTTATGCAAGCCTTGTTGCTGTGGAGAAGAATTAGGGAAATGTGTCCAGATTGCTCCTCTTTATAAGGGACATCCTTAATGAACACCTCCTTATCTCCTGAGAAAGCTCAACGTGTTCACTTGCATGACTCACAAATAGCACCTTTTTAATTTATTATGAGTCTATTCTTCCAAAGGGGTTTGGGGGTCATGAACACCAGCATGAGATCATGTCAGGTTTCCTGAATGGTCTGCCCACAAGGACAAAGTCAGATTTTGGTGAGCAACTGTCCCCGATTTCCTGGACCTTTCCCAAAACGAATAGGCTCTGTCCTTGTCGCAGGCAGCCCTTTACACCGGGTCATCGTTTTCACAGGAATTTTGGAGAATCAGCAGGGACTCCTATTCTTCTCCCTAACATGCAAGGTTAGGACACAATCTGCCTTTCATCAACAGCACGCTCTTGTGCTTCAGGGAGCTTTTATCCATTTACGTTTACCATCTAGAACTTCTCAGACTAGGGAGTAGGCATTATGCTCCAGCGTGACCATTTGAGTAGAAAGAAATGCTGTCTCTTATGCAATGTAGAAACTAGTTTTGGTCACAGAGGTTGTGTTCAGTGGTTCAAAACTTGACTGCTTTCGGTATTGCTTTTATAGGTAAAAAACATAAATTTAGAAAAGCTTAAAATAACATATACTTTCTATAACTACGTAAATTGTGAAATCTAATGGTCCATAACATTAACATGACCTAGATGTCACTATCAACAGCACTATGTCCTTACACACAAGTGATGGGAATGTGTGATTGAAGCCAAATCTTCAAAAAATACAGTAGAACACCTCCTAAGAGAACACTTCGCCTAAGAGAACACCCTTGTGGTGAAACTTATTTTTCCTATAGTAAATGCTCCAGCTAAAGGAACAAGAACTTTGCTTAAAAGAACACCTTTTCAGAATCACTAGCAATTCGTTCAGAACTGATACAGAACTGTTTTGTAACCGGATTACTCATCATCATCAATCAACTTAAATTCAAACAGTTTATTCAACGTTTTCAAATGTGACTCGTCATCGCGACAGTATCTTGAGGCACACTGATTGGTTTATTTAATCTTTCCAGAAGTGCCGTCATATCATTGTCTCGTTTTGTATTCTGATTTCCACGAGTGCCCCTCATCACTACAAAATAGCACGTAAACAAACAACGAAATGCACTGCTGTTTCTCTTGCTACAAAAGTTGTAAATTGTTCAAGCTCTTGTAAAAAAAAAAAAAAAAAACTAAAACAGACACAAGTCGCCAAGCAATTCGGTGTTTTCCATTCTGGTGAGTTGCTTCACCATTCTGTTAATTCAATTTGTGCACGTCTTGCTGCTATACTGTTATTCATAATTAATCTAGAGCTGCTGTTTCATTTTTTAATTTGTGTAGGGGTGCTTTGTTCATTTATTTTGACAGTTCATTAACATTAGTTTGTCTTTGTTAATAAACTGTAATAATAAACTTACAGGTGTCTATTGCTTTTCGCTTTTTTATTGTATTCATTTCATATAATGATACATGAGCGTTGTGCCAAGTAATACATATTGATTGATTGATTGATTGATTGATATTGTGTCTGGTGATCAACTCCATCTTAAAGGACACTTTGCTTGCTTCCCGAGGGGTGTTCTCTTAACCGGAGACTACTGTACTGCTAAGTCTGGGCTTTGCGTTAATGATCTAAACAGCATCGGACTGAAATACTGCCATTCTTATCACTATATAAACCTTTCTTTTGATTTATTTTTCATTATTAATATTAATACAATGAAAAAACAGGTGTGTGATGTACTGTAACATTGATATAATCTGTATTTAGATCTGTTTAGATCACTATAATGTCTTGTAGTCTTTGCTGCAATCAGATCCAAATAATCAGTTTTCTAATTGAGATGGTAAATATGCAGCAGAAGTGTCCTGTCCTAGAAAATGTAATTATTTCTATACTAAACTGCAATCTTACTCACGTATGCATTTGATGGTTTAAAACTACGTGTCAGCAGCTAAATGGAGTAAAAGGTTATCAGACGTTTATGTTATTGTTTCTCTGATTGGTCAATTATTTAGTTGCCACATAAAAAAACTGCAAAAAATAGGATTCAATCCTATATTTCGTATCACTTCAGTGTCGCCCTGGTGTCGCCCCACCACATTGCCTGTCATGTCGCCTGTGGTGTGAAAGATACTTATCAAAAGAACAGGTTCTATTAAATTTGTCGCATCGCTGCAGTTCCGCTTGTTGCATCTGGTGTGTCGCAGCTTTTACCCTATAAACAATGCGCATTCAACTTGTTTATACAATTCATCATACATTTTTCTACCTGGCAATTCAGAAACATTTTATTTAAAGATCAAACTGCCTTCTTACGATGCTAAAAACAGCAACAATAACATAATGGAATTTACTTAAAAACAAGTAAAATTTTTCAATTACCAACCTGCATTTGTCTCTGTATTATGGACATATCCAACTCTAAAGACTAAATTTGATCAATTGCAAAGTTTGGTCACCATTCCTTCCAAGAAAATTCAAAACTGTGCATTCAGGACTCAGATCTTATTACGTAGAAGCCCTCTAAGAACACAAGCTTTTTGTTCCAAAGAGCAAACTTAGAAAGGTATTTGGAAAAGTAACTGAAGAACCTTTTTTTAAATTATATTAAAAAAAAATACCTCATGAATAAGAGCTGTCAGCATCTGCTGATAGCTGCGTCCCCTGCTGACAAGAAATCGATTGATGGGCCTTCCATCCCTGTCAGTCTGAATGGGAAGATCATAGCAGAGCAACAATCCAGCTAAAACACAAGGTTGTGTCCAAACCCCTCTATGTATATAATATATATATATATACTATATATATATTATATATATATATATATATATATATATATATATATATATATATATATATATATATATATATATATATACACACACACACACACACACACACACACACACGATAATAACAAAGTACTAATAGTAACAATAACAGCAAGATACAGTATTTTGTTTCTTTAGAACATAAAAGCAAGTATGAGAGAAGAAAACCTGCCACCTCACCTGCAAGTCCAGGTTTCAGCCCTGGCTGCCTGTTCTTTTCATAGGTTTTTAGCAAGAACCCTGGAATCCCTGCTACAGCCTTCCCCTGGTCAGTGCGCAAGGCTCCACCTTTGAGAGCCGAGTGGTACACTCCGCGAGGCATTGCAACCATCTCCTGCTTCATGAGAGATGCCAAAAAGTCTTGAAGTGCTGAATAAGAACAAGAGAAAGTAGTCAAAAATCCAAAACAATATCTCATAGAACAGCTACAGAAAACACTATTTGACAATAAAACAAAGTTGTAGAAAGCAAGCGTGTCATTAAAATATGATACATACCACTGCCACAGTTGTAAATATTAAAGTAGAGCTGTCAGTAATATTAAAAAGACTACACTTGTACAAAATGTGAAAATAAAAGTGTGAAAGGTGCCTCCATATTTCTTGCAGATTATTATACTCTAACTATGTTGTGCCAAAGAATGTTGTTACCCTGTTTTATCACAACTAGGTAAGTGTTTCCCTAGATAGATGTAAAAACTGCATGTGTGACTTCTGAGCCTCTGTATTACCCCAGACCAAATTTAATATACAGTTCAAGATATATGTAAAAATGAAAGACATGCATTTGAAGTGCTTTTTAAAACCCCAAAAGTAATGACTAAAGCTAAGGTTTACAATTTTAGAAAGGCAAACTATGAAGGTATGAAACAGAGAAGTAGTAGATTGGAGTAAAATAGAGAAAACATCCACAGAAAAAGGTTGTTCTTCAAAAATGTAGTATTAGAGGCACAAAACAATTATATCCCTAAAAGTAGACAAATCTAAATGTAAAACTAAATTGACAAAATGGTTTAATTGATAATTTAAAAAAAAAAATATTCAGTGAAAAAAGGTACTTTACAGAGCGTTTAAAAGGGACCAAAAACAAAGTACACAGAAAGAGTACAGAGAACTGCAAACGCAAGTCAAAAAGGAAGTTTAGCATAACTTTAGCATAACCGAGGCAGAAGTGTTAAAGGGACTAGGAGCTCTTAAAATAAACAAATCCCCTGGGCCGGATGAGATCCTCCCAATAGTACTCAAAGAAATGAAAGAAGTTATTTACAAACCGCTAACCAAGATCATGAAACAGTCACTTGACACAGGGGTTGTACCGACAGACTGGAAAATTGCAAACGTAATACCGATCCACAAAAAGGGAAAAAAAAACTGAACCAGGTAACTACAGACCAATAAGCCTGACTTCTATTACATGCAAACTTATGGAAACTATAAGAAGATACAAAATGGAAAATTACCTCTATGGTAACAGTATCCTGGGAGACAGTCAACATGGTTTTAGGAAAGGTAGATTGTGTCTAACTAACCTGCTCAATTTTTTTGAGGATGCAACATCGATAATGGATAATTGCAAAGCATATGACATGGTTTATTTAGATTTCCAGAAAGCTTTTGACAAAATCCTGCTTAAAAGATTAATTCTCAAACTAAACGCAATTGGGATTCAAGGAAATGCATGTACATGGATTAGGGAGTGGTCAACATGTAGAAAACAAAAAGTACTGATTAGAGGAGAAACGTCAGAATGGAGTGATGTAACCAGTGGAGTACCACAGGGATCAGTATTAGGTCCTCTGCTATTCCTAATCTACATTAATGATTTAGGTTCTGGTATAGTAAGCAAACTTGTTAAATTTGCAGACAACACAAAAATAAGAGGAATGGCAAACACTGTTGCAGCAGCAAAGGTCATTCAAAATGATCTAGACAAGATTCAGAACTGGGCAGACACATGGCAAATGACATTTAATAGAGAAAAGTGTAAGGTACTGCACGCAGGAAATAAAAATGTGCATTATAACTATCATATGGGAGATACTGAAATTGAAGAAGGAATCTATGAAAAAGACCTAGGAGTTTTTGTTGACTCAGAAATGTTTTCATCTAGACAATGTGGGGAAGCTATAAAAAAGGCTAACAAGATGCTCGGATATATTGCGAAAAGTGTTAAATTTAAATCAAGGGAAGTAATGTTAAAACTGTACAATGCATTAGTAAGACCTCATCTTGAATACTGTGTTCAGTTCTGGTCACCTCACTACAAAAAGGATATTGCTGTTCTAGAAAGAGTGCAAAGAAGAGCGACCAGAATTATTCTGGGTTTAAAAGGCATGTCATATGCAGACAGGCTAAAAGAATTGAATCTGTTCAGTCTTGAACAAAGAAGACTATGCGGCGACCTAATTCAAGCATTTAAAATTCTAAAAGGTATTGACAATATCGACTCAAGGGACTTTTTTGACCTGAAAAAAGAAACAAGGACCAGGGGTCACAAATGGAGATTAGACAAAGGGGCATTCAGAACAGAAAATAGGAGGCACTTTTTTACACAGAGAATTGTGAGGGTCTGGAACCAACTCCCCAGTAATGTTGTTGAAGCTGACACCCTGGGATCCTTCAAGAAGCTGCTTGATGTGATTCTGGGATCAATAAGCTATTAACAACCAAACGAGCAAGATGGGCCAGATGGCCTCCTCTCGTTTGTAAACTTTCTTATGTTCTTATATACTTCTGGGGATATGCACTCTTGCATTGGTTAAACATAGCCTTTTAAAAATTAAACATCTCGTTTAGGAACTGTGTTTACTAACTTAAGTATACCTTTATCTCCCACTAATTTGAACCTGTCAGATGGAATAGGAAGGCAGTTGGCATCCACTGACCTCAGACACTGTCTCAGACACAAGATCATGATTAGGCGATGTAGTTCTGAACTTTGGACAACAAGGAAAGGGTGACAGACAGATGCCAGAACCATTTTTCATAATGTTGTTGCTCTGTCCATTTTATATGTTAGTCTTTAAATACTACTAAGGGTTTTCTACCCTTCTTTAATGAAATGATTTATGTATTTATTTATTCAGGATCAGTTCATTGAGATCCGGCACCACATTTAAAGGGACATCCTCATAGGAGAAAAACAGCTTATAGCAAAAACAATAATTAAAATAAACAAATAAATAAATGGTACAAAATTAGAAATAAAACAGCTCTAACTGATGAAGCAAAATCTATCACTTCTGACAGCAGGAAAGCCACAAGCAGTGCTATACAGAATAAACCGGATTTGGCTCTGCCAGGAAGGCAAAGAAAAGGTTAGTTTTTACAAGTTCAAAGTTAAGATCCTCAGTAAAGACAATTACTTGTGTTGGTCAAAGCTGACCTCTGCATCAGCGTCCACTCAGGAAGCTCTGATTAAGTGGTGTCGGGTGCTTTAGGTCCAGAGATAAATGGTCTGACTAGTTCCTACTGATGAGAATGAATAATCTCTTTGTCTGAATTAATTGCAACACTGACAGTACAGGCCTGGGGTTAAACAACTGCAGCCAGGGAAGAAACACTCCCCACTCTTTAAGAAAGGCACACAGGCAAGTCTGTGTCAAGCGCTGAAAGTTACTCTGCTGAACTTGAGCAATTATAATATAGCATTTCACTTAATCTGGTTGATGATTTTTGTGCATGCGCATAAAACATACCAATTTCTGAAATGTAGAAAAACAGGCCCTTAAGTTTGCACAACACATTTTCAAATGCAATGAAAAGTTACTGTTTGGATAGCAATCTCAGCAAACACAGAATAGCATAAGTGTGCAGTGCACTTAAAAAATCTTTAGGTGATTTCAGACATGCGGTTTGATAACATTTCTGACCACATTATATTAAGCAGATGTATCAACTTTTTTCGATTCATGGTGTCACACTTAACACCATCAGACTTCGTGCAATTTAAGGTTGCGTGTTTGTGTAATTTGCTTTTTTCTTCATTCATTTTTTTAGGCCCTAAACTAAAAGATGACTTCAACATTGAAAACATATGCAGTCGTTCTCAAACTTCCTTCAAGCTGTGACACCCCTAACGTGAACGGGTCTACCATGTGCAAAAACAAATATATAAATAAAATAATAATAAATGTAGATTGTTATAACACAATAATAATAATAATAATAATAATAATAATAATAATAATAAATAATAATAATAATAATAATAACAACAACAACACATATTGCATTCATGTCTTTTTCTATAAAAGCCATTACATACAAAACAGTAGGTCTGCTTGTAATGTTGTTGTGTAGCTAATGCTTTTTTTTTTTTTTTTTTTTTTTTTTAAAGCTACTTTTTCATAATTAAGGAAATATTTGACATGAATCTTATAGGACATAGCGTCCACTCATTCTTTTAGAAAAGATCATGATAAATGCAGTGCTATTCACTGTGCTTGATAGTTAAGCCCACTTTGGCAGTCCCTCTTACTTCCAAGTTTGCAGTGTTGCAATCTTCAAATGGAAATTCAGAATACAGCTTTTCCTACTGAGTACATACCACTGAAAACAGCAGGAGGTGTTAGTGCGAGGAGTTTGATGTAGGACATGCCTGGTACAGAAAGATCTTCTTCCTTCTCCTCCTCATCTTCATTAATTTCTTCGTCGGCTTCAGGTTTCTTGACCTCTGGTCTGGCCTGAAAGCAGTTACAACATAAACCATTATAACACAAGAATGGGGTATTCAAAACTGGTAATAAAAAAAAAAAAAACATCCTCAGTGGGGCATGCCGTCTATGTAGGCAACACATGCATTGCATACCTTGCAATATATTTTATTTCACAACATTTTTAAGAACACAATACAAAAATATGTTTATTCTACACATTAAGTATATGCTAGCCCTGTATGCAAGTAATCGGTTCACCACAGCAGTGTTCTTGCTTTGTTAATCAAGGCAAGCAACGTTCCAAGTTGCATCGGGCTGCCAAGGCAACGCAATGCAGCGTGCACCTCACTTCCTGGTGGCTGTGTGCTAGAAAAGATATGCAAGGCAACTGTAAAACTGAATCCACCTTGACTGAACACTTCATGGTGCGCAAACTCGAAGTAAAAAATCAAAATGGAAACCTTAGTGAAAAGTTTTTTGACTAATCTGTTTAGTGCAAAAGACTTTGCAACAAAAACAGAAATGATAAAAAAACGGAAGAGAGTTGAAATGGTATTTCAGTGAAGCTGTGCACAATTGTGAATGGATCTGTGGTATGTGGGTTATTGAATCACTATTAGTAGCCTACATTATAAGACCATGTTTTTATCTTTCATCTAAACGTTGTTGCATGCCTTGCTAAAAAGTCATTGCACGCCCCTGCTTTTAACTGGAATGGAATGGTTTGTAAAGATGAAGTAAGATGGACACATGAAAAAAAGTGACCTGTATAAGTGATATGGCCAGAGGTTAAAACAACATGGCAGTGAAAAGGTTACATTTTACTGGACAACACTGGCAATGGAATGGAGTCATAGAATACAGTGGTTTACCCAAAGTGAAGATGTGATTTAAACTGTGGTCTGGATCACTGATATCGGCAGATGTTAAAACAATGTGAAAATGAAAACAGGTTATTTTTACCGGACTTGCAAAAGAATATAGCTTAAAAAGTGTAGTGAATATAGTTGTGGTAGCTGGTAAAATTACTGCCACAAAAGGGTATAATTTCCTTGTAATATACCCACAATCAAGCTTGCGCTACAGTTAAGTATCAAGTTGGATTGTAATACTTAAGCGTGACCACAGAATAGCAGCCATGAATTTCCAGAACTTTGAAGTCGGATCCAAAATGAGATATTAGAAGTTAACAGTGTCACCAGCAATGCAGATTGACAAGAACATATGAGATCATATAGAGATGCATAACAATTACAATCAACCAGCCAATCAAAACCTTACATTTACAAGTGCTCTGAGAAAATAAAAGAAGGAAAGAAAGGTCCATGTTCATGAAACTTGTGAGCGAGTGTGTTTTCAGTAATGTGCATAAAGGTGTAATTACTGGCTCTGGCGGCAGGCTTGTTATTTGGTGCATATTTTCTATCTGTCAAGGGCCCTCCTCTGACAGCCATAAATTGGTACAGACATTTGCCTTTCTGACTGAAAATCAGTGAATGTGTGATTGACAACAGTATTATAATTTGCTATATTAGAAAAAGCAGATGAATAAAGGGAAGATATTCCAAATGACTTGCTTTATTGTTAATCTTGCTCCCAGCTACAAATCACTTGGCTTGAGAATGAAAGCATTCAGATCTCCTGGCAAAGCATATTCATTTTTATTGACATGTAGAGGCCAGTTATTTCATATAGGACGTGAATAAAAAGCAGGGGGTTCTGGGAGTGTTACATCCCTACAGAGGCCCGGAAATAAAAACAATAGCATAATAATAGTACACACTTAACAAAAGGCCAAGCCAAAATGTAATTTTCTGAAGAGTATTGAACTGTTTTGTGCAAACAAGAGTATTACCCATGCCTTGTTATTTTTTTTTTAAGGTGGGGCATTTTGTGAATATACAAGGATGTTAATTTACAGCAGCTGTGTTTTCAATGCTTACATGAAGTGTACATACAGTACAGTACATGATTAAACTATCCCCTCTGCTTGCATAGGTGTACACTATATACAGTGCTCCCTCACTATAACGTGGGTCTAGGGAGAGGGACACACAATATGAGCGTTATAACCGGGGAGGGAGTGGGGGGCGCCACGGGACACATAACACACCCTGACTAAAATACAAAATAAAATTGCTCCTTCTCTACAATGCACATATAGTGAAGCATTAACCATGCATAAAGCACCATGTAATCAACACTATATTTTTTACAAAAAAAAGTTAACAGTTTTTAAACTATAAATAGCCTGGCTAAACGATGGTCGGGAGTTCAGTCTGAAGTGACAGACAAGCAAACCAAGTGCAAGAAGGAGAGCGGGTCGGGCGAGGGGAAGAGGAAATGGGAGCAGGGCTGAAGCGTCTCGTCTCCCGGAGACAACAGCAGCTCCTCTCACAGCAAAAAAAAAGTAAATATATTAGGAAAGATAACCACATAATAGGCCTAACATGTATTTAGTTATAAAACAAATGCTGAATAATTTGTCTCTGTTATAGTGTTAGCGCAGCTTTTCTTCAGTTAAGAACATAAGAAAGTTTACAAACAAAAACTTGGGCATTTGGTTGTTAGTAGCTTATTGATCTCAGAATCTCATCAAGCAGGGTGTCAGCGTCAACAACATTACTAGGGAGTTGATTCCAGACCCTCACAATTCTCTGTGTAAAAAAGTGCCTCCTATTTTCTGTTCTGAATGCCCCTTTGTCTAATCTCCATTTGTGACCCCTGGTCCTTCTTTCTTTTTTCAGGTCGAAAAAGTCCCTTGGGTCGACATTGTCAATACCTTTTAGAGTTTTGAATGCTTGAATTAGGTCGCCATGTAGTCTTCTTTGTTCAAGACTGAACAGATTCAATTCTTTTTAGCCTGTCTGCATATGACATGCCTTTTAAGCCCGGAATAATTCTGGTCGCTCTTCTTTGAACTCTTTCTACAGCAGCAATATCTTTTTTATAGCGAGGTGACCAGAACTGCACACAATATTCAAGATGAGGTCTTACTAGTGCATTGTACAGTTTTAACATTACTTCCCTTGATTTAAATTCATTAGTTTCATTTCATTAGTTCGGATACTGTATCAAAAGGGAGAGACAGAAACGGAAGTTAGACTAAGAAGTTGTTTATAGTTTGAACAACACTGTTACTGTATTTACTGTAGAAATATTGCATAAATCACTAGTATAAGGGAACTGGGGGACATGCTGTAGGAGCGTTATATCCGGGGTGCGTTACAACCGAGAGACTTATAGCGAGGCAGCACTGTATACCTTTCCACTATAAAACAGATCTGAATTAATTTTATAAAATTGTACTTCAAATGTAAATGCTCAGCACTATATCATTTTGCACTAATAGCATTTTACTGACTGATCACTGCTGTGGACTGATAATAAATATTCTGATAAACACAGTAACCAAGGCAACAGTGACTGGTTGCTTTGGAATGCTCACAAGACCACAGGTTTGCACACCAATAGGCTTGGTGATCCAATGGTTAAAAAAAGGGCTTGATAGCAGGAGGTCCCCGGTTCAAATTCCCACTCAGCCACTGACTCACTGTGTGTGACATGAGCAAGTCACTTAACCTCCTCGTGCTCTGTCCTTCAGATTAGACGAAGAACTGCAGCAGTTGTGATGCATTGTTCACCCCCTAGTCCGTGTAAGTTGCTTTGGATAAAAGCGTCTGCTAAATGACTAATAATAATAATAATAATAATAATAATAATAATAATAATAATAATAAAATGGGCAAATGGGCCTCTGAGCATCTATTCAAATCAGAGCATCTTCAATGCCAAACTATAAATGGAGTGTAAATAAGGAAGTAATGAATATTAAACATGCCAGATAATGGAATTTTTAACACAACAATCAGTCCTCATCCATTTTTTTTAAATTGTATTTTATTAAATAAGCCAATACTAATTCCAAGAAGTTTCCTTTGTTTTCATCCAGTGATGCTGCATTACCACAGAGGAACATGATAATCCAAGGTGAATCAATACAACAGCATGGCGTTTCCGAATAAAACACAATTAGTGAGTCTATGTGCCCTTCTGGAGAATAGTCATCCCCTGGCTGTCCATTGTAGCCCTACTGACAGTGTTTAAGGGTTTCTATTTTTTGTCCAACACCTATATATCTTTTTTTTTTTTTAAATGATAGAAACACGTACAAAAAAAAAATCAAATATTACATAATTTAGGACTCTTTCGCCTACATTTTATACTGTGCTGTAATTAAATGACCTACCTGCTCTGGAAGATGAAGTATTATATGTTCTTCAGCACTGAATTCAGAAAGAGCTTTGTAGCCACTGCTTGCTACCACAGGATCCTTAAAAAAAAAAAAAAAAAAAAAAAAACACACCCACATAAGACATTTTATACTTTTCATCTATTAAATGGACTGAAACTTGTCACCACGCTGCCTAGACTCTAGAGTAATGGGGAACCCAAAATATATAAAGCCAAAATTACAATTTTAACCTTTAGTGCATATAATATTCACACATTGTTTCTTCACTAATTGCTGTATTGTCTCATGTCCTTTAACCAGTATTGAACATGTTTATGATTCAGTACTAGCATTCTCCAATTTTTTAATAAAGTATTTATTATAACTCCTATATCCCAAATAATTAGTCTGTACTGCTTGCTATCACTAAGGCATGGGGAATTTGAAGACTTGCTTATCTGTAATTAAGTCATGCAGCCACAGTGTTGGTTTAGATTCTACCCCAGGCTATGTAAGTAACAGTAATTAAACAATCATCCCAGATTATTAATAATATCTATGTCATGATTGACTTACATGTAATGCTTTATCCTTACAAGCATTGATAAATGTATAGATTGATTTTTTGAAGCAAGCACTTTTAAATCTTTTCAGAGAATTCAAATAAACATATTTAAGAAAATAATTTTGTACAGACTACAGGCGATCTTTCTGAGTATTATAAAAAAAAAAAAAGTAATCAAATTCACCAATATATGTTTTTTATTTATTTAAACATTTGCCACAGTCAGCTCCTGCTGCATTATATTCAGTTTGTTGATGCAGGCTTCTGTCGGTTCTGCATTCCTCCAAAAAGCTGCCGATTTCTTTTGAAGCATTTTCAAATTCAGATTTACAGTCCTTATTGAACCTTTAAATAGAATTCCACCCCCCCCCCCCACACACACACACACACAATAGTACATAGTGTGGTTAAAAAAAAAAATTAAAAAAACTTCTGGCTTTCCATCTGCATTGACACTGTTGGTGACAGTGATCAGTACTTCATGCTATTATTTGAAATATGATTAACTCTTATCCAATGTCTTTCAATCAATGAAAGTCCCTTTGGGATGTGCTGTTGATCTTAGTACAATTTCCATCAGATTTGGGAACCCATTAAACACCTCTCTTCCTGTTGTAACTTCCTTTCCCATAAAAAAAAAAAAAAAAAAAAAAAAAAAAAAAAAAAAAACTCAATATTGTGAGATATTCAGACCCCACTGTGTTAAATAAAGTTCAGGGAGCCTACATAGCTTGTTTTTGGTTACACATTTCATATGCTCTTAATAATGCATTTTCAAAATGTCTGAAACCCTTTTTTTCTTTGGCTGATATAAGCTTTGTATTCATCCAAAAGCAACTAGCAAGTTCACAAATTAATTTAAACATGTTACAATGCTTTATGAAACACTGGTGTAATAAAAGCCCGCTGGTAAGCTCTCAAGGGTGGTTTAGCTTTTCAGAATGTTAAGCGTCACAATTTTATGCCTGTATTGAAGAGTCTCTGAAGTGATGCAATCACAAATTGCATATTGTGCAAAATATGTAATTGCCATCATCGTACAAAACATAACACAATGATGTATGTAATTTGTCACAGACAGTTTTTTATGTTATAATTTTTTTCTGCAAGATATTGGTTTTATCTTTTTAATCGTGTTAATTTTTATGTACTCACTTTTAGGACATGTTTGACAATTAGACAGTAGTTATTGTGCTAACTTAAAATAGTATTTGGATCAGTTTATTTAGAGAGATATATAGTTATACAGACATCTGGAGGCTAGAGGGTGGAATTATAGGTTAGTCAATTTCTGTGAAATACCCCATGGTATTGTCTTGGACCTAGTAATAACTGTAATATTTTATTTATTTATTTATTTATTTCAGTTTACAATAGACCCTAGAGATCTTGTTTCCTGAGTGTTGTCCTGACTGACTGCTGGCAACATTCATTAATCCTGTACAATACACATATGTTAAACATGAATTTCAAAACACAAATTATTAGAGTACGGTGAAAACGGAACTGGTCCTAGAAGGTATACAGCACTGAAACATGTATGCTAAAGCAAAACTGGTCTTGCTCTGCAAATACTAACCTTACTCTGAGCATAGCTCCAGAGGATGCTGACAACCTGGACTTTAAATTTCTAGGGAGTAAAAAAAAAAAAACATGTTAGATATGAACCTTAATTTTCTTCATAGAAAAATGTCACCAATGTGCTGCCATTACGCCATACTTGGGAAGTCTATCTCCCTGAACTCTACGAGTCAAATGATTATAGAACTCTCCCATCAACCCAAGCAACCAATCAGACCAGTAACAAATTTCAAAAATTAAATACAGCCTTCACATTAAGGGGTAGATGGAAGGATATGCGCAAAGTGATTTTCGGGGTGCAATAGCTGAATTGAGGGACGAGTTAGACCCCAGCGTCAATCTAGGGAGCGCTATGCACATGTGAAAGTGCTGTGTACTCTGCACTACTTAGCTGCCATTCCTCAGACATATTTGTTTTTGGTTTGTATTTTCGTGCTAAACAAATATCATAGATAGACTACTGCTCCCAGTACTTCCAACTCTGCAAGTGCAGCTGCTATATAGACAGATGCGGTCATTGAGATCCCCATTATCATAACTGTGGATCATTATTTGTGTGTGCTGAGTAATTTGCATTCACAACTATTTGCACTGCGCCTATACTTACATCTACCCACCCCCCCACCCCCCCACCAAAAATTTCAAGACAAGCTCTAACTATCATGGAAATTATTTTTTAAAAATTGATAACCTGGCCTAAAAAAATTATTCTCAGTTAAACAGAGAAAAAGAGAATCAGAGATTCATCTTTATACCTCATACTCCTCAGTCTTCACAGCTAGCACAGGAATCAAGGAAAACAGTTCTGTCAGCGCTTTAACTACAAGTGGGCGAGAATCACAGCTCAGCTTGGGAGATAAGGCGTTCCACGTCGAGCGAATGTCAACAACCTGGAACAAAATACAGTACGAATATCTATAATGGCATTATCAGAGCTTGAAATACATTAAATGCATAGTAATGGTGTAAAAAACAAAGATAAGCCAATTTTGTTTATATTATTCAGGACTGCACTACAGTGATTAACTCCATCTCAATGAATTAACACCATGAATTAACTGCGTAGGCATGGTCATACAATTCCTATTTTCTGTGCCATAGTGATTCAGGAGATTACAAAGCTATACTGCTATAATGTACATTTTGAATTAGCTGGAAAACAAAGTATAGTTAGTACCATATTCCAGTAAAATAAACCAAGTACCCTATTAAATTACCAACTAAAAAAAGGAAAATGTGTTATTTATTTCAGACATCATTGATACAATGGCTTCCTTTTGATAATCCATTATAAATTCTGTTACATGAACAAATATGAACATGGTGATTTTTGACACAGAATACATTTTAATAAGTGCATATTTCTTCCAGCACTACTTAACTGTCAGATTAAAGTTAAAGTTTTAGAAAGATGAATCATACCTCTGCTCGACAGAGCTCATGCAGCCCTTGAAGAACGAGAGCTGAAGGGGTGGCCTGGTCAGGCTTAGTGCATTGATTTAGTACCTGGGAAATTGCAGCCAGCATGTCGCCACCATGTTGGTAAGGCCTAGAATCATGACAGTAAAAGAAAAAGAAAATAGCAAAACATTTTATATTTAGATTACATTTGTGTACACTATAAAAAGCATTATTTGTGTGAAAACAGGTATCAGCAATATAATACTGAGCTCAAAGCATTACAGAGCAAGGATTATTTAAAAAAAAAAAAAAAAAAAAAAAAAAAAAAAAAGCCCTTTTCACATATGCTCCATTCAGGACATGGATCCAAATTGTATAACTGTTATAACCTTGATTTTCAGTAAATGTCATGGATTTAAAGTGCACTTAACCCCCAAACTGTATAGGAAGGAGCTTACTGTTTCATGGATGATTATTACAGATTGAAGGTAATTGACTTAGACTTACCTTTGCTTACAGATATCCCGAATAGAGGCAGCTTTGGCTAAAATCTGCTCCCACTGGTCCTCCTTTCCCAGTGACATGGATGGCTTGTCAAGCATACCGATGAACTTCTGCAGCTCTGGATACACACGGTCCTGAAAGAGGGTACAAGGAGATGATTTTGCAGAGGGAACACAGAATAACCAGTCCCCATTGGTTTTGATTTAGATGCCAGCACATCTAAAACAGAACAGAGCATTCAAAACAGAACAAGATGGCTTTACATAATGCACAAGGTGTGCAAAAAAAAAAAAAAATAATAATAATAATAAATTAATTATACAGTACTGTGCAAAAGTTTTAGGCAGTTGTGAAAAAATGTTGTAAAGTAAGAATGCTTTCAAAAATAGATATGTTAATAGATTATATTTATCAATTAACTAAATGCAAAGTGAGTGAACAGAAGAAAAA
Organism: Polyodon spathula; assembly: GCF_017654505.1. NCBI lineage: Eukaryota > Metazoa > Chordata > Actinopteri > Acipenseriformes > Polyodontidae > Polyodon > Polyodon spathula. Next base: position 38,970,646 of record NC_054535.1, read on the forward strand.
TCTAAATCAAATCTATTTTTGGTGTGACCACCCTATGCCTTCAAAACAGCATCAATTCTTCTAGGTACACTTGCACAAAGTCAGGGATTTTGTAGGCATATAGTCAGGTGTATGATTAAACAATTATACCAAGCAGGCGCTAATGATCATCAATTCAATATGTTGGTTGAAACACAATCATTAACTGAAACAGAAACAGTTGTGGAGGAGGAATAAAACTGGGTGAGGAACAGCCAAACTCAGCTGATAAGGTGAGGCTGCTGAAGACAGTTTACTGTCAAAAGTCATACACCATGGCAAGACTGAGCACAGCAACAAGACACAAGGTAGTTATACTGCATCAGCAAGGTCTCTCCCAGGCAGAAATTTCAAGGCAGACAGGGGTTTCCAGGTGTGCTGTCCAAGCTCTTTTGAAGAAGCACAAAGAAACGGGCAATGTTGAGGACCGTAGACACAGTGGTCGGCCAAGGAAACTTACTGCAGCAGATGAAAGACACATCATGCTTACTTCCCTTCGCAATCGGAAGATGTCCAGCAATGCCATCAGCTCAGAATTGGCAGAAAACAGTGGGACCCTGGTACATCCATCTACTGTCAGAAGTGGCCTTCATGGAAGACTTGCGGCCAAAAAGCCATACCTCCGACGTGGAAACAAGGCCAAGTGACTCAACTATGCACAAAAACACAGGAACTGGGGAGCAGAAAAATGGCAGCAGGTGCTCTGGACTGATGAGTCAAAATTTGAAATATTTGGCTGTAGCAGAAGGCAGTTTGTTTGCCGAAGGGCTGGAGAGCAGTACACGAATGAGTGTCTGCAGGCAACACTGAAGCATGGTGGAGATTCCTTACAAGTTTTGGGCTGCATTTCTACAAATGGAGTTGGGGATTTGGTTAGAATTAATGGTCTCCTCAATGCTGAGAAGTACAGGCAGATACTTATCCATCATGCAATACCATCAGGGAGGCATCTGATTGGCCCCAAATTTATTCTGCAGCATGACAACGACCCCAAACATACAGTGAAAGTCAATAAGAACTATCTTCAGCGTAAAGAAGAACAAGGAGTCCTGGAAGTGATGGTATGGCCCCCACAGAGCCCTGATCTCAACATCATTGAGTCTGTCTGGGATTACATGAAGAGAGAGAAGCAACTGAGGCTGCCTAAATTCACAGAAGAACTATGGTTAGTTCTCCAAGATGTTTGGGCCAACCTACCTGCTGAGTTCCTTCAAAAACTGTGTGCAAGTGTACCTAGAAGAATTGATGCTGTTTTGAAGGCAAAGGGTGGTCACACCAAATATTGATTTGATGTAGCTTTTTCTTCTGTTCACTCACTTTGCATTTTGTTAATTGATAAATATAAACTATTAACATGTCTATTTTTGAAAGCATTCTTACTTTACAGCATTTTTTCACACCTGCCTAAAACTTCTGCACAATACTGTATGTGTGTGTGTGTGTGTGTGTGTGTGTGTGTGTGTGTGTGTGTGTGTGTGTGTGTGGTGTGTATATATATATACACACACACAGACACACACACACACACACATACACACATATATACTTTTTTATTTTTTTGTTACTTTATAAAGTAGTAGCAAGATGATCCAAACCACAATGTTAAGGGAGCATGTCGCTGTACAAAAACTATGTGATACCAATTTAGAACAATTTCAGTAGTGTTCTATTTGAAGTCTAAAAAAGGACTGATGCTCTATGCAATGCGACAAATAATAAACAGGACTGCAGTTTCATGGGGAATGGCTGGAAAACTGTGTTCACTCACTCATTAGGTCATAAGCTTTTAACTTGGGGACCTGGGTTAAATACACTTTAAGCACTAAAAACACTCTTATTTGGAGGCCTATAAAAACCGTGAGTCAAAATAGCACAAACTAACTTGTGTCCGATTCAATAATGGTGCATTTCCATCAGCACCAACAAAACAGTCTGGCAAACTTGATCTCATTAGGTATCTTTCTCCTTCAAAGCAAGTTGGGTTCATTCCTCTACAAACCAGAAGATGGTTCCAGGGTCACTATCTCATAATGTTACAACACAATTAGAGCTTGAAATCCACAGAATCTCAGTTTCCTTGTATGCAGTATTTTCAGGAATGTAGAGTTTTCACTGAACCTGTGCAAATCTGCATACAGTGAAATTCAGCCTTTCAAAAGTTTACTGTATAATGACTAAGAAGTGAACTCTGAAGAAACTTAATTAGCAATGGGTCTGAACTACATGTGATTTTAGAATATGTTCTGGTTGCAGGTAAGACAAATCAGATGGTGTACAGGGATTGTTTATGCAAGTTATGTACATTATAATACAGCCTTACAGTGTGCACATATTTAGCAGGTGCTTTTATCCAAAGCGACTTACAGAGACTTGTGGGGTGAACTACGCATCACAACTGCTGCTGCTACAGTCACTTACAACAGGACCTCGGTTTTACATGTCATCTGAAGAATGGAGCACAAGGAGGTTAAGTGATTTGCTCAGGGTCACACACAGCGAGTCAGTGGCTGACCTGGGATTGAATTTGGAACCTTCTGGTAAGAAGCCCCTTTCTTAAACCACTGGACCACCAAGCCTCCATATCTATTGTAGTGCAAGAGATGGATGTGCTTTAGACAGTTACACAAACACCATGTACTATATCTGAAAATAATTCAGCTAGGAAATTGTGCTTTTGAGAATTACAGTACGATGTAAAAATTGACAAGCAAAGGTCATTTCTGAGTTACTGACCCTAGCAGACTTATCTGGACTTGATGATTTGGGGTGCAATGACCCATGAGAAACTCACACAGTACTAACTGGGGCTGACAGTTAAAGTCCTAATTAAAACCGGTTTGATCTGGGTCTGCAGCAGAAGGAAGTCAACAGGATGGATTTCAAAGAGATTTCAACAGTCCCAGTGAAAGATGGAAACAGAGCATGAGACCAGAAGGGAGGAGAGTCCAACTATAAATCTGAGCCAACTGACGATGCTCCTGGTAGAGGAGGGTTGAAAAATATTTGCAGTTACAGAGCAGTGACAAGAGAACTCTGCAATGTAAGCAGAGCTTACAATACTGCACTCCAGGCTTGCTATTAAAACTGTAGGATACAAATGTAATGTAATGATGACAATTTTTTAATCAGCACACAATAGTGGATCTACAGATCAGTGTCATAATGATATAGATTGTACGCCTTCATCACTGTCATTTAGTTTATGAAATAAAGACCAGCTCACCTGCATCTCCCACAGTGAGGTCATGAGACGCAGCACCACAGCTCTCAGTTTGGGTGTGCTCCCCAGCACCTGTAAGGCGCGCAGTATCTGGGAAACGCAAAACTGAAACACGGCAGTGATTTATTAAATCCATACTTTTCTGCAATGAATCACTGCATTGTCACTGATGTGGAAAAGGTAGCCATACTGATCTAAAGCTTTACTGCATGCCTTGATTGAAGCTTACAAGAGTAAGCAGAGTTGGAAAATTATCAGCTGGGTGGTCTGAAGCTTGTGAAAAGCACATACCTTGTGTGTTCCCAAAGCAGGTAGTGTGTACAATACAGCATGAGATAAGACTGGGTCTGAAAGCTTTCCCAACTTGAACATAAGAACAGGAACAAGACTGGGAACCTGTCACATGGAGAAAAACAAACATTGGAAACAAAACTAGACGTTAGTGTCTTTGTACCAATACCAACATCTCCACATTACAAAACCTCCACACACCTAGGTTCCATTGGCAGTCTAAGCTTTTTGGAGAGCAACCTGTTGTTCTTCAATAAATAATGGATAACCTTGAGCTTCAGTGCACATTTTTAGCAGACAATCATATAGAACACAATATATTAGGATAAACAGTTAAGAAAGTAAACATTAGGAAAACTTACATGATAAAGTGCCAACATTAAATGCCACACATTGCACCCTACATCAACTAGTATCATCATTGTCCATATTTTCTATTATTTTATTCTTTGATTTTGTTCCCCTAGAAACCTGTACTCAGATTAACCAGTTTACTAAGAAATGTAAAAAATTCTTAGGGTCTGATGCACATTTTATAGCAACATTACCTTGATAATGGATTATTTACATAAAATGCTTATCTGCCTCACTTGATGCACCTTGCATGTTGCTTAGCAACCACAACATCTGCATCACTAATCACCCATAAAATAAAACGAAGTAACCAAGCTGGGTCTAGAGTCTCATCAGCCTTTGTGCACCTATTTTTTTTTTAAGTAAATGCTGCTTTCATTATTTCAATGGAACAGGGTTAGGTGGCTGGCAGCTTTTATGAAAGGAAATATTACACCATAAAATGCCTCAAGCTCAAATATATTAATGATGCAGTTATCAACTGTATACTACATACCATGTTATCAGTTATGCCCTAAGCACACACTTTACACTTTTATTATAGAAACCAAACAATTACTTCTACTGTTACAACTGCAGAATCAGAAGAAAAGTAGTCTCCAAAAATATAGGTTTAGGAAGTGTTTTTGTTAAGCGGAGAATGCTCTCTGAGCATTCAAGTATTCAACAGGGACTTGTAAGGTACATCCTTGTATGAATTGCTAATACAGTAATAAGGGGGTGTGCTGATAATCGTAGTTTCAGAGTAATTACCATTAAGAAGTATTTGTCGGCAGGTATTAAATAAATCAGAACACACCCATTTATTAATGTGTTGATTTCAAAACAAGGAAAAGCTGCCTTTCCCTCAACTTTAGAATTCAGAACTAATCAATGGCAATTGTCTTCCTGTCACAGGCCGAAGTGGGCGGCGTCAGAACCAGGAAGGAATGAAATACACAAAGACAGAACAGATGAATGTGAAATGATGATGGCGCTTGCTTGTGCCGGTTTATTGTAAATAAAAGGTTTAAACACGAAAACAGAAACACGTCACTCTACGCCAAAATAAAAGAGACAAACAAAAACGGACTAACACTTAACAAAACGGTGCACGGACAGACACACTGACAAACACGGTGTGTTTCTAAATAAACAAGTATCCTGCTGGTCCCACCAGCACGCAATAGCAATTGTTGTAAATAGTTTATCCTCCTCTCTCCCGTTCTCCACTCACCAAACACCCAACCGCGAGTATGTGAAAACATGCATCTATATATACTGTTGTGCTGGGATTCAATTACTAATTAATGAATTCACTTGAATCCCATGCACGTGAATTAATTACGTGCAACCTCGTGCTCACATATTAACTACTTTAAATGTACGTGAAGTGATGTACAATCCAGTGCCTAAATACAAATATACATTTTAAACACGGGTTACAGACCCGTTTATATCCCGTGTACCAGTGACTATACACCAACATTTAACAAACCACACGCAACAACAGATAATATACACAGGGGCGGGCACTTTGTCACACTTCCACACAGAGGGACAGATGTACTAAGAAAACTGCAATTTGCATTTTCGTTGCCACAATATGCAAAGTAAACAGTTTGTCATAGGTAATAAGAAAAAATATGTTAATGAAGAGAGCTGCAATATACTCAATTAAATTATCTGTTGCGTCCTCTTAGCGAGATCTCCAGCATTGAAACAGTGATGCGACATTGTTTATAATAAATAATGAAAGGCAGTTTAAACCCATCAGATTCTATAGTGGGGCCCCCTCCTTCACCCCCCCCCCCCCCAAAAAAAAAAAACAAAAAAGCTGTTCATACTCATACAGTAGCCACTCCTTAAACCCGACATGTTTGTCCGACATAAGGTTGTGGTTGTGAGGTGTCAGGTTTAAAAAATACAATAAAATCGCACATGCATACATTTATAGCAGCGCTCAATTTATTTTAAATGTATAAATCACTGCATTAAAATAACACTAATGTGTTTTGGGTAGGCTACATTATGTAAAAAAAGAAATCTGTACAGTAGGCCTATACAGTATACAAAATAAATCATGCTGCTGCATTGTACACATTGGTATACAATGTGAATAAATACTTGTTTAAATTGAAACAAAAAGGATTTTGGTGTTTTTTTTTTTTTTTTGTATCATCATCATCATCATTTTGGCCTGCTTACTAGCCTAGACAATTAATACAAAATAGATCATGGTGCCGCATAGACAAGTTATGAAATTCATATTCTCGTTAATATGAATTTCAAGGTATCAGCAAGAAATAATGCATTATACCACTAATTTGTATTATTATGAGCAGTCTAAAGTCAAATGTATAGTCAGTTTTCATTTAAGTTAGTCAGTACTGCAGTGCTAAATTGTGCACAATTACAAACCACCTGCACATTAATAGAACAGGTGTGTTTCCTATTCCTATACAGATGCTCAGGATGAGCTGGAGGGGTTAGCAGCACATGTGTGCAGTCTACTGTTCCCAACACATTGGGGAAGCCAGAAATGTCATAGAAATGTGTTTTCAAGGCCTGTAAGCACAACCTGCTTTAAGGGAAAAATAGGTACTTGGCTGTTCGCCTCAAAAATGCATTGAGCACAACTGGCAAGGCACGAGAAAAAACAGACTGTGAAATGCTAGCAACAGCTGCCACAGTCCCTTGAAAGGACCCAGAGGCAAGATAATGCAGGGTGGACGATAGTTTGACCACTGGATGACAGGTTCCAGGTCACATTTTAAATCAGACAGCAGCTCAAGAATTATGTGGCTGCCGAGCCTGTACCTGTACTTAATTTGGTCTTCATTTAAATTGAAGAGGGTAATGCGGGTACGAAATACACTTTCTCTTCTCATCCTACAATGTCTCCTTCTTGTTGCAATCACAGCGGCCATGGTTAGAGTATAGTGTTTATCATACTGCCTTTTAATGGTTTGCTAATTGCGACTGTTTAAAACGTGCTTTCAAATATATTTTTTTTGTTTTGTTTTTTTAATTTGGAATCGGCAATTGTTTTTTTTTACCCTATTTTCTCCCCACCGTGTGGGGTCAGCAGTCCACTACTTTTCACTCTGCTACCTCAAAGCTACAGCATTGGAAGACCATGCAGCTCTGAGCACTAGCAGGCACCAGCTTTAGTGTATCTCATTAGTGTTTCTTTTACTTTGGCCAGAGTGCCCTTTGCTTTGAGTAGTGCCTATGGATGGTGCCAACAGACCAGGAAATGAAATAATAACAATAGTTGTATGGGCAAAACGACGCTGCTGCGCTCGTATTTAAAAACTAACAAAATAAACAGATAAAACAAAAGAACACACAACACAAAGCAAAGCAAATGGCACTCTGGCCAAAATAAAACAAACACTAACAATTCTAAACAAGTATATTTTAGATATAGCAATTGTTTCTCTATTAATTTAAACTCACGTCTCACCTCTGACACTCTCTCATGGAGCGCAGAAAGCTGCAGGTTTTTATACAGGTGACCATCTCCCAATTAGCAACAATTAATCAATGAATTAACTCGGGAGATGGTCACCTTCTGCACAAGGTTTTTAAATAAATAAACAAAACACAAATGCACAGCTTTTCGCCATCATCTTAAATAATCATGTCAGACGGCTTTTGTCAGTCTGAACATAAACAAAATATATTTATATAATAACAACAACAACAACAACAACAACAGCAACAATAATAATAAATAGCAAATTAATAACTACATAAATAACACTATGTAACAATTTTTGTTCCTGGGTAGTAAGTGTTATTTCCTAATTGTTTTTGCCTCAAAATTATAGAAAATGGCTATTATTCCCCTCAAACTTTGCTTTTGTGACCAGGACAGTGATATTTCAAAATATCACTATTTCCAATGGGAAAACGGGCAAATGTGTGTCTTTTCGTTCACATAAAGTCAGAAAAAAAACAACATATGAATCCAAATTAACATGTATTTATACTAAAGTAATACAAAAATGACTGCAAAAGATTTAGAAGTGAGTAGTTTTTCAAGATTTACGATTATACTGTATTTACAGTAGAATTGTAAATCTCGAAAAACTACTCACTTCTAAATCTTTTTATTATTTAAACAGTTGTAGCAACAAGTGGGGACGGGTAATGCTATAATTTTCGGAACCCCGCAACTTACTCTTTAAAGCACAAGGCGCATGTTAACACATAAGGTGTTGGGTCAATTAGCATCTGCTGAATATGCCAAATGTATTCAAATGATGTGGAAAGATAGCACTAAAGAGGAGAATGATATGCGCATGGTATTTACTAAACCATAAGGTGCACTTAAATCACATGCGTAGTAGCACAGACTGAAAGTAGGTGTTATGAGCTGAGACTTATTAAAAAAAAAAAAAAATAATAAGCTGCCTTTCAGCAGAAGTTTTTTTTTTTTCTCATCATGGAGGCACTCTTTCCTAACAGAGAAAGGTGGCGTTTTCAGAAAGAAGAAAGGGGTCTGGCTTAAATCCCGCACCATACAATTACTTCTTATCTATAGCCTCCATATAAAAAAAGACTTATCATATTATATATATATATATATATATATATATATATATATATATATATATATATATGTGTGTGTGTGTGTGTGTGTGTGTGTATATATATATATATATATATATATATATATATATATATATATATATACACACACACACACATATATATATATATATATATATATATATATATATATATATTTTTTTTTTTTTTTTAATTTTTAATGTTAATTTTTAATGTTAATGGTTCCATTTTTTAATGTTAATTTTTTCACACTTGTATTAAGGGCTAACTTGGTTTAGCTGATGATGATGTTGATGATAATTAATTATAATAATAATAATAATAATAATAATAATAATAATAATAATAATAATAATAATAATAATAATATATATTATCCACATCCAGCCAGATTAAATATTATACCTGACCTGGGGCTTATCTAAATAAATCACAAAACATCTTAGCATAGTTTGTGTAGGCGTTTCACTACTACTGCTGCTGTGCTTCACAGAAGACATAAAATGTAGGCTCTGACATCTTTGAGGATTATTTTAAATTCACTGTCACCTGGGCAGCAATCTCAATAGTGCTTCACCTACCCAATCGAAGGAGAAAGAACCCCTTCAGGGTGCTCTGATTTCATACCAATAACAGCTGTAAATGATGGTAAGGAGGCTGTGTGGTCCAGTGTTCAAATCCCGGCTCACTCATTCACTGTGCGACCCTGAGCAAGTCACTTAACCTCCTTGTGCTCTTTCTTTCAAGTGAGATGTTTTGGAAAGAAATGCAGATGGATCACATTAGTTTAATGTAAAGCTACATCTTAGTTTGTGACACACCTAGTCACCTTGGATAAAGGAGTCTGCTAAATAATAATAATAATAATCCAAATAAGTTGCTAAAAAACAGTCACATACCTGGGACGGGTCCGCTCTGGCCAATTCAGCAGCTGTTTTCAAAGCAATTTCAAAACATTCTCCGTGTTTTCTAGCAATGAAGAAGGCAACGAGCAGCGTGACATGTTCAGGGACTCTTTCGTTATAAGGCAGTGTTGACTGGACAGACTGTAGCCAGTCACAAGCTGCGGTTCGGTCTTGGCTCAGTCTATCCAGTATGTTCCAGGTAATGAATGTGTTGCTGTACCAGCTACTTATTGGGAATGAAAGCTGTAGAGGGTCCTAAAGGGAGAAAAAGGTCACATGTGTAAGAGGGATGCAATCTGACGTGGAAGTTTAAACAATTCTGTTAAATTCAAACGCATTTGGAAAAAACACATGTATATCACCTAAACTTTAACTAAGACAACCTAGAGGCGATAAATAGGGCCTGTAGTTTTTCATGCTTTGTCTGCTCAGATTCAACATCTGAAAAGTAATAATCAATACTTAAACAATCACCCCATTACTTAATGTTCACCATTTAGTGAATTGTTCATCACTTTACTACAAACTACCAATCAGCAGTTTACTAAACAGATGGCTATTGGCATTTAACAGGCATCATTTTTTTATTATGATTTACCTTCCTGTAACGATTGAGAGGTGTTTACTTATTTCTACACATGTTACATAACGGGCTAGATTCTCAAAGCTATTTACTGCAAAATCACCATTAGTGCAATTTTTATCTAAAAGGAAAAAAAAATAACACCATTACAATTCTAAAATGAATAAGAAACAATTTAAGACTACTGACAAGTTCCTAAGTTAAAAGTCTTGGTTGTTTATATCTGGTTTGGCAACGTAATTGTGTGTGTTTATACTTTTCTGAAAAACAGTTGCTAATGACACAAACATAACAAGGTATAGGTTAGGAATTAAGAAGAAGAAGCCTGTGTTACACATCAGGGGCATAATGGCCATAACTGACCATTGTTAGTTTTTTTTTTTTTTTTTAAATAGCCAGCAGTTAAGATGTTAATTACTTAATTATTCTGTAGATCAGTCGATTGGAGTATCTATATGGATAGTGTGAGCGATAGGACTGAACTGCAGGTAAATTCTGCCGTAATCTTCTCAAGGACCTATAGATCAGGTCAAATATTCATGTACATAACCTTTCCCTAAATAGTCAGGATCATGCTGGAAGCTTAATTAGTCAGGCTTGTTTCAGTGAATTTTGTATACAAGATCGGGGTATCTATAACAACCAGTGGCAGGCCCAAAAGTGCATCAACATTTCTTTTGAGGCTACTACAAATCCAAACCAATACTGTAAAATTAGAACACACCTCATCTCAAAATAACTTACTTTGTCTTACGTCACTGTTATTGCCCAGCTTTCCTGAATAAATACATTTTTTTTTTTTTTTTTTTACCATACCATTAAAATTGAGAGCTTCAGGTGATACAGGCATCGTCACAGTAATATCGAGCCATCCCATCTTGGCAAACCCTCAGGTGCTAACACGTTAAATTAGCATGTCTAATCTGTAATCCAACTTGCTTGCCTAGTTTTTACTTTTATTTGTATGAAAGCAATCTGTTCCCTTTGATCCCAATGTTTGAACATGGAAATGAAGAATGAGCAGCTTAAATGTGAACCGTGTTTTTTTTTTTTTACTTGACTCAAGGAGTCTAGGATTCGGTACCTCTTTTCTTCCTTCATCTTGTCCTTGAACGGTATGCAGGAGAGCGAGTGCCAGATGCTGATTGGAGGTGCTAATCTGACTGTCTGACAAAACCTCCATGACAGCTGCACTCGATATGATCTGCAGTAACGGCATCACCAGAATGGGAGCAGCTGCAGGTAACTGCTGTGTCTCTGAAGGGGCAATGATCTTTAAAGCTGAAGGAAAAAAAAGAATCTGTTTACAACATTTCACAGATTTTAGGAAAAGAAAAGAAGACTTTTATAAAAGTGAAATATTTCTATGGTTATCCATCATTTTCATGCAGGAATTTTGGAATTTAGCTTTATGTCTAAAGAAAGTTAAGTGGCTCTGTCTCACCGAGTTTGAGAATAGGAGTTTGTTGGTTTGCTGGAGCCTGCAGCAAGAGTAAACTCAGTCCAACTATGACCTGTGATGACGCGAAGTCCTAAAAAAAATACAACAGAATGAAATATGGATGTATTACAATAGCAATATTTTCACTGGCCGCCCTTTTATCTTGAGGATGATCTTTTGATTCTTTGCTTGTATTTTAACTTTAATTTGAAATGTACAGACTATACTGTATATGATGGTGCTACTGTTTCCTAATCACCTCATGTGTTGGAGTTCAAACTCACGAAAAAACTTTTATTTCCGTATAACTCTGTAATTAAAGTAGGGATTGACTTTGCTTTGAGATTGAAGTCTTATCTTTGTTCCCAGAAAGCAGCCTTTGCACAAGCAGTGGCAAATGTGATGTTTCCCCACCCAGACCCACATGCTTATCTCTAAGGGAGTAAGATTCAAACTCAGGCCTCCAGATGTATATACAAAGATAAACAATAACATCTGTTTTTGTTCTTTTTGTTTTTTACCCTTACACCTGAATAAAGATAATATGGAGATCTTGAAACTTAGTATTTGTATATAATAAAAGGATCTGATAAACAGTTTTAACTCTTCAGATCAGTTGCCTCCAGATGTGAAAGGAGGGTATTGTATTCCTTTGTTTTTAAATTTAGAATGACCAATTTTTTTTTTTTCCCCCAATTTGGAATGTCCAATTATGTTTTTTCTCCTCAATGCAGCAAGTCCCCACACAGCACAGACGTTCTGAGGGCATCCTCCGATCTCACAAGCTTAAAGCCAGAATCGCTTTTACGCCAAGCAATCCAAAAATGCTACTGATCCCGGAGAACAGAGATCAGCCCTGTTTTTTATCCACTCTCAATGTGCTCTGTATCTGGCTAGTAGGGTTCCCTGACGCACAATGAGAAGTCCCCTATGGTGTCCCCCACACCCCCTCCCGGGAGTCCCCAGCAAAGTTCTGCACAGCCCTGACGCGAACTGGCGCCACACAAGCTGTGTGACTGATCCAGCACTCCCAGAGGCAGGGCTTTAACTGGATGAATCACTCAGAGGCCCCTGTATTCCTTTAGAGCTGAAAGCAAACTTGTGTATTTCATGGGGGTAAAAAAAAAAGCTTTCTACTAAGGGTAAAACAGAAGTACCTGTAGCACTATGTAACATAATAACAAAAAGATGATGTAATGCTCAATTTACAAACGAGAGCATTTGACCCACAAACTCCTGTTTTCAGTTTCAGACTGTAAATAAACTGCCAGTAACTGGCTTCTATGCTTCATTAATTCTATACGTCTTTTTCCATTACCTTCTGTTTGGACGCAGTAATAATGCTGAATATAGCTTTAGTTTTTAAGAGTTCAGGTGGACAAATTAAATGACATGAAAACTGTACTATAGTGTAACAAAAGACTTAAAAAGCATTTTCTTACCTTTCAGAAGGATAACAACTTATTTCAAAAATCACATTCATATACAGTTTATAATTTTTTGTTTATTTTTGTTATACTCTTTTAGTTTAAACACAAATATAAATAGTTATTTACAATGTGATACTTAGAATGTTACATTTATATTAGTATTTCATATTTCTATACATAAAAAAAAAATTGCCCAGATAATGTGGTCAGGAGCTTGCCGATTCAAATGTTGTTCGAGCCACATTGCCGATCTTGGCTACGGACCTACATTAGCCTTTGTGCTCCCATGTGCAAAAGAAGATACATTGTCCAGGGTTGGTCTCAAAGCTCCATACTGACCTCTACTGGTCAGGTACCAGAAAGATCACCAGACAGAGACCACTCAGGTTACACTTTTGCCACTAGCGTTCAGAAGCTTAGCAACATCCACTGCCTAGGTGAAAATAGGCTTAATTGGTTTGTGGCTTCAGTGATGGTGACATTCAAATTGGAGAATGGGCACTTAGGTATATCTTATTCATTGTAGTTGAAGTTAAAAAAAAAATCTACTTGACTTACTTTCTTATAATTTCACCTTTCACTTATAAACGTATTTATGATCAAACCTCATAATGCGAAGGGTTGAGCAAAATGGTACACAACAACTTTTTAGCACTTGTTCCATGACTCACCTCTGAAAGGGCGTCTATATTTCGCTCAATGAGTTCAATCAAAGCAGAGCACTCCCCTGTGATCCTTAGGCTAAGCTCGCAGGCACATAGCAGCTGGAGCGACAGCTGGCACAGCTCCTTCCTCCAAAACCCAGCGTGCGCCAGAAAACTCCAGGAGAGTTCTTTAAGGAACATGGCAGACTCCACGACCTGCGTCACATTGTTTACCTGGAGAAGAAACATATCTGTCTAACCAAGTCAACAAACACCCAAAACCAAAATCATTCAGATAGAGAGACGTCCGGTCATGGCTCACAAACAGGATGGTCTTCAGACATTTTTTGTGATTATTGTGAATTATAAAAAGCTTTTACTTTCCAAAATTAAACAAGACACCTTTTATGAGTCCTCAATGAGGCCGCCTTCTTTCACTGTCAAGAAGTGAGGGTCAGCGCTAAATACATAAACTCCCCTTTCAAGTCTTTATTTTACAGATACAGTAGAACCTGTCATATCCAATGTTCATTCCAGGGGACCATTGGATATGTAAAAATATCGTATCTGAGAGTCATTATATTACATTGTAGTTGCTTTGTTAACGTCAGGGCATTGTAAATTAACAATGCCAGGTACAGACCAAAAAGACCAAACTACGGTACTGCATATATACTGTAACATTCGCTACACACTGCAGCACAAGAAGGGTGCTGTCTGCCGCACTTAATTGGGTGGCAGCTGCCTGGCCAGGCAATCAAATAGTTCTCAATAATTAGCTATATAGATAAGGGTGTTCTATGAAATTAGCCAAGTGCATTAAATTACATTGTCACAGAAAATGATTCCACTGATCAAACACTTCAATAGTGCTGTTTAGTGTCGATATGCACGTTACCGGTACCTTTGCATTGGTTCGTTGAAGCTGCTAGTTGAATAGGTTAAGGTGGCCCTAATGTTAATCCTGTTAAGTAAATAGGGAACAGGGAGTTTTGATGAAATACTAATTGTTTTTAGCTATCTCTAAATTGGTGTTAAGCCGTGTCTCGTTTAAGGATGGGATCCTTCTCTTTTAAATATGCTCTGGAGCTTGTAATAAAGTTGTTTTGCTAGCTTTGACTACTACTAATGTAATCCTTTACCTCCCAGATCATGAGGTTGTGCTTCTTACTTTCAAAATATCACTTAAAGTAAGGCAGTTTTACTATGTTATTCACTTAAATAAATAATAATAACATCTCAACATCTCTTCTAAAACCGACAGTCTGGTATACTGAAAAAAGGCCTTCATTGATCAAAAACGTATGCAATGCCATTTTTTACCTGAAAATGTGGGACCAGATCAAACAGCAGTTGGAGTACTTGCTGGTCGACTGCAGAAGGCTCCTCTCTTTCCTCCATAGTCTCAAATGAAGGTAGCAGGGCTTTGAGGAGACTCTGCCTCAGCTTAGCATGTTCTGGTAAGGGTGAGGTCTCGCAGTACAGGTACCTGAGAAAGGGCGCCAGCATAGAAACACAGGCTATCTCTCTCCTAGAGAAAGTATAAAGAACTATATTAAATTAATGCTCACATATTCCTACAGTGCATTGTGTGCTTGTATTTTGGGGTGATACATTCATTTTGGCAATACTGGTACAATTTATCGTGCCAGTAAAGACCATCAGAATGAAAGTGAATACACCCCAACGTGTCTGTAATAACTAATAACCAAGTTGGTTCATGTATGGGTTTGAAAGTTTCGAAATTGTATGCAAAATATGAAATTCACTCAATATAGACACGTGTTGTTTGATGGGAGAACCTCACCTCACAGCTCTAATCCAAATGTCCTGAAGATACAGCTTTTAAAAACTGGTTACAGATTGCACTACCATGATACTTACTCTTCCCTGCACTGCTGAATATCAGCTGCAATCTGCTGCAGAATGGCTGGCCAGCAGTCAGGCCTGTTTTCCAGTACAGAAATATATGGATGTGGAGGGTTCCTTCAAAAACAAAAAAAGGGAACTATAACCAAAATACAGTTAAGAGACACATACAGGATCTAACCATTTAACTCTCACGTGACGTCTTTTTAAGACTGTTGTAAATAATCTGAAGTACCAATAGTACAGGTTACCCACAGGAAAGCTTACAAAGTGAGCATGCTGCTATTCAAAATTTAGCACCTGAAAATTAAATCCAAGTGCACACAAAACAGAAAAATGCACTACAGAGAAACAGCACTTCAATATTGGAATGGGATGCTTCCTCTCTCTTCATGTCTCAAAGTAAAGGGAGGGTTTCACAAAGCTTCTTACTGGCAAGCACTTCTGGCATGATACATTTGTGTAACATTTAATTCCTGTTCCAAAATTCACTGCACTATCAAAGCAATACTTTAATTATTAATTTAGGAATGTATATTACGCATTATAAAAGATATCATGAATCATGCTACAATGTCACTAAAGATCACAGAATCTTCTGGAACTGAGACCAGACATGTGTTGTGTTGTTTTTAAATAGTAAGTACATTCATAACTCATGAATAAACATAATTTTAGAAATAAGCATGAAAAAATAATACTTTTTGGAATTTGAGAAGTGCTAATAAACTGGTGTTCCCACGATTTTATAGCGGGGAATTTTAATGAACATTCAATTTAACCTTCAATGCAGTGCTATTCATCATGCTCATCTTAATTTTTCTGGATATATAGAACCTCTAGGAAAAAAAGAAAAAGAAAAAAAGAAAACAGTAATTTTGTATGAATTACTACTTTCTTGTCCTATTAATAATTAAGCAGTCATTTACTCATCTGCTGGAGCCAGAGCCATCACTGCTCTTTGTATCTCTGAAAACATTTCAGATTCAGGGTTCATTTGTATTGTTTCATACCCATAATTCAATTTGTATATAGCTCTGTAGATAGACACCTCATACACTGAACATGGCTAGAGTAAAGTGGGTACCCAAGGACACAAAAGATACTACTGTTACAAATGTAATAGCAAAGAAAAATTCTAATTAAATGTATAATTTGAGAGCACTCATCGTTAAAAAAAAAAAAGCTCTGTGCTTAAATTACAGAGTGAAGGAGAAAAGCAAACTATCAAAAGCAGGCAAAACTACCAAAACTGAACTCTGCCCCTATTTCTTTTGCACTGTAAAAATAACTATAAACATGAACACCCGGCTTAGAGATGTCATTACTTAAAGAACCTCATAAATCTCCAAGCTCGCTATCAACCAGGATCTCCCTGGAGGTCAAGACTACAGAGAGCAAACGGTCATGTTCACCCAGAGCCTGTCAATCGGGGAGACGAAGTGGCCGTCTGCAATCTGACTGACCATCTCTCTCCTCCAGTTTCCCACAGAAATGTGCCACCTTCAGGTACTTCAAACCAGACTCCAAATAAATGGTTGCAATCTATCAGACTCACCATAAAAAAAGCAGGTACCTGAAAAGATAACCTTAAGATTCCAGGTCAAATGCAAGTTTAGGCAGCCCTGGCATAGTTAACCAAATGAGGTGTAGCTCAGGAAAATAAACAAACCCCTGTCTAAAAGCTTCCTTTGCACAGTTGAAAACAAGCTGGTTAATATTTATTGAAGCAAAATGTAGAAACTGAATATGTATCCTTTATTAAGTGTGTGTGAATTTTTCAGTCTACAGTCATTGTATCTTGTATCTTGTCTGTTGTCTTGGGTGGAAAGTTAATGGCTTATGTGTTATTAGAAACCAAGCTGGATAGCTGACAGACTTGCCTTACACAAAGACCAGCCTTACTAAATTCACGTCTCTGTTCACTCCCTCCATAGACTAGGTACAAAGACATATAAAAAAATGCCTTTACTGTAAAGAACTCCTACAATTATAGACAAATCAACGTCCATACTACACTTTATATCTTATTAGTATACACGGATACAGAACATTGGCCCAAATCTTTCAAATCTTTACTCCAATGTGCATAATAATTGTGAAACAAATATAAAACTGTTCTAACTGAAGGAATAAAACAATTGCAAAAACCAGCAAGAAACAGAATGAGTAGTTCTGAGTAATTTATTTATAGTTTTATACTATTTAAATATTTCCCTTTTCATGTGCTTCCAAATAGGCTCTTTGAAGTCCAACTGCATTTCTTCCTATCTCACAAGTCTTGTAACAAGCAATGGGTTGTCTCTCCACAAAAACAAAATTGGGATTATTGTGTTTTTTTTTTTGTTTTGTTCTTGTTTGAATAAAAACTCAACATGTATTTTAGTTTCTTTTAAGTGGTAACTAAAGAGCAAATAAGGCGTACAAGGAAAGTCTTTCCAGTGGATGAAACCCGAGGAGGCAAGGGGGACACTGTTTTCATGTCTGCCCTATTATGGGACAATTGTCGTTTGTGCTTCATTCTGCAGTAAGCTGTGTTATACATGTTATTTTTTTTTTAAACTATACTGCTCAATATTAACAGGACTTGTAAACCCAAAGAAAGTGAACAGCAATTGTCAAGTAATTTCAATTTTACAGCTTGGAGTGAAGACTATCTTGCTTCATTGCTTGCATACAAGCAATAGAAAAGTGAACATGCTGTCATTAATATATATATATTACTATGGTCTGTGCCTGAGAATCCATGACAAGGATCTGTACTGGCTACTGATGCAGCACCCACCAAATGCATTTTCTTTTCTTTTTTTTTCTTTTTAAAGGACTATGTAAAAAATGTAAAAAAAAAAAAAAAACCCTAGTATGTAGCAAAACACTATCCACAACTGCATAAAAACCCGCACTACAAACAGGATAGTTTTGGAGGAACCTGACATTAGAGATTTATTGAGGTTATCTCAAGTTAACATTCATGTTCCAAGACAATTTTAGTTAATTAAATCAGAATGGCAATACATTTCTCAAAATATTATAGCTTATTACACGGTATTTAACACTGAGCAATGGAGGGAAACTTGTTACTCTGAAGTCAATAAACATATGCAAATTATTTTCAGTTTGTTTAATATATAAAGCGTGCCAGAGGCCATTTTCACAACATCTTATTTGCCATTTATCTTATTATGTTAAAGTGCAGTAAAGGTGATTTAAAAAAACATGCATATATATATTTATTTATTTATTGCACACATTTTTTAACATCTGCACAAACTAGTGATGTCCTTTCTTGACTGACACTGAAGTAATAACTACTTCCAGTATATGTTTCGTTTTATGAAATGCCCTTGAGGTGTATTCATTCTATCCTCACTCTAAATGTGAAAGTCTTGACATGAATATTTTGTAAACAATACACATAGGTTTGCGTTTCATTTTTCATAGTTTCTGGGTTGTTGGGTTAAATTTTGAATTTAAAACAGCATTAAAATCAGGATTTATTTCTGATCCTATCTTATCATACACTCCACAAATAAATATACTTAATCTACCTACACTGAAATCAGCCAAAACCTGAAAACTTTAATCTTTAAGTAATACCTTTACTTATAAAGTCTATAAAAAATAGAAATACGCAATTGTGATTTGCAGTTATTTCTGAAAGTACCAAACAGTTTTCTCTTTGATCTATAATGTAACATTATGTGCTTTTAATATAACCAGGTAAAATGTCTATTAAAATCTGTTTATATATATATATATATATATATATATATATATATATATATATATATATATATATATATATATATATATATATATATATATATAACTGGCTAACTAAGGTAAGATATACAAAAATATATGGTGTAATATATATTTAGATGAGAAATGCCTATAATGTAGATGATGAATTAACATACTGTATGGATCAAATTGATGGTTTTGCATTCTCTATTTGAAATTTCTATGATAAACCCTGGTGCCGACCAGCTCTCAACACAGCTTTGACGGTGTCTCTCCACGGGGCTTTCACTTACCAAATTAAATGAACAACAAGTAATTCATGAAGTTTCTAAATGTTTATTCAACTGCTGTAACTGCTAAACATATTACACATTAAATATAACATTAAATATGCAGAACCTATATAACCAAACAAAACAAAAAAAAAACACCAAACCCTCCAACTGGTTTGGATTATAACAATTTTGTGCCTAAGACTACATTTGTCCTTTATAAGATGTAGGGATAGAAAATACTGAACACAAAAAAATTAGCCTACCCTTGTTAACATTGATATTGAAAACGGTTTTAAAAAAGTGTCTAGTGTTTAACACCCTTATTTAGGTCTTGCAGCTGGAGTATTTTAAGGCAGGAGATAAATGATAAAGATATATTAAGCAGAAACATGTAATCTACATAGAATTCAGCCACAAATCTGAAAACTTTCATATTACCTATGAGGGCAACATCAAAGTCCAATAAGCATCTAACCAAAGTGTGTAGAATGAATGGTGACCCTCTTGCTTCTTAGTTACAGAGCACCAACAGCATGACCTCAATACCAAGAGGGTCAGATGCCTTACTGTAATTACATTGACACTCAGCATTATGATCACTGTATAAGAAATGATGCTTGAAAGAGGTGCTTAACCTTTGGTTCACCTTAACCTTTGGGTAAATCTCATAACCTAAGAGCTCTTCAATCTGATTTACCATGTGAATAAAACAGATAGAGGTTATTTTCATAGCATTTCAATGTAATTAATTGGACGAGGGCACTTGCAGGCGCTTAGATAGCCCTCTTCACAGCTGAGACCCTTTCAAGCTATCTTCAGGTTCTTCAGTCATGTGTATATGAATGGACAAACTTAGTAGTGAACACACTCTTTAAAACCCTTCTTTAAATCAAACTACTTCCATTATTACCAATGAATTGCTGGTTATGTTTCTGAATTAGCCAAATTAATACCATTTGCCATAAGATCACACACAGATACCATAAAAAGGAAAAATTACAGTAAATGAAGGTGACAGTCATCATTTGTTCTCCTTTTTTTCATGTACCTTCATTATCACTGTATTTTTGACATCTTTCCACCCATATCATTAACAGATAAGAGGAAACAACCTACCTTATTGTAAATGGGCAGGAGTATTTCTCTTTTCCAGTCTCTGATAAGTCTACAGCCTGCATGTGCAGTAACTTCCCAATCACATTAATTAAACCCTGGACATTCCTGTCAAAATAAACAAGGCATGAAAACAATATTGTTTGGCCCTGCAAACCACAAAAGTTCTTACAACAGCAATAATCATGTGTGTCTGAAATGGTTTAGTTAACAGTTATTTTTTCAGAGGACAACCACATTTGACCAAGAGAATCCAAGAATACAGCTGAACATCATCTGAAGAAGACAGGTTCCTATTCACAAAACTATAACTCTTAAGTTAAGTAAAGCCAGCTTTGGACTGATTAAATAAAATGTGATACTGATGGAAATGTTCTAGTTTTGTCTGCAGGAAGTCTACAATTCCAATGCACATATAGAGTAGGTTTCCTCTCACCATTAGTTTCCTGTGTTACAGGAAACAATACCTGCCCTCACATATTTTAATAAGCGCATGAAGAACAATTCTTAATGAAAATACACCACTGAATAAATTGCAAATATTCTTAAAAAAATATAAACATGTACTCTATTGCTCGTTAATTGAATCCTCCTAAAAAGCAGGACTACTAACGTACACACTGAAAACATGAATGTATGCATTGTATATGAGCAGTAGCAGGAAGAACTGGCTGGAGAATGCAAGCGAGTATTTGGTATGTCAGCCCAACCACAGCTCATTAGTGATATGGTCTTTGCTACTCCTGTTATTTTCATATTGTTATTCAGAATTTGGATATATTACTGCAAAGGCAATGTACAACAGTGACCACTAATGCAAATCTGCTATCTCAAATACGGTCAGAGAGTATATGATAGGAGCCATAATTTGGGAAATATACATACTAGCAGTGGTCCAGATAAGCTGCGTACCTGCCATTTTTACACATAAAAATCTGAAATATGCACTTAATTTAAATTTAATGAGTAAAAATATGCATAGCAATTTGGGGGCACAGCTTGGCTGCCTCTCCTGAAGATTCCACTAACAACTACATCTCCAAGAATACAATGTCTTCATTTACTAGAAAACTACACAAGAAAAGCAACCAACAAACATTATCCAATCTCTGGCTAGTCCTGCTTTCTTTCCAGTCAATCACAGTAAAGGGCTATTCACACTATAGTGTTTATTCACTGTGTTTTCTATGGTAAAAAATCAAACCTATGGAATTGAATACTACCTTTCATACTTGAGCGTAATCACTGCAGAAAAAAAATTGAAACGGGTTCGATTTTTGGGCGAAAAATGTCGCGATCGCCACACTGTCCTGCTAAATTTGGATATAATCTGAAGGCAATATGGATCAGGTGCAAGCTGCCATATGGTTATTGCTCTGAAGAAGAGAAAAAAGGGAAGAATGTATAATATATAATACAATATAATAACGAGCAACGGGAAACCCTAGGGGAGTACCTGAGTCTTGTGCAAGAGCTGAAATATACTGTATATATTTATATAATCTCAAATTGTGTTACAGGTAATAAATAGTCTCAACAATCTGGAAGAAGGTGAGACTTCATTGCAAGAACGTATTGACCCGGAAGGGAAACAACGTGGCAGCCGCAGATTGGAGAGACAGCTACACTCGTTTACCAAGGGGTCACGGGCGTGACGGCATAAAAGGGGCCGGAGAATCACAATCTACTCCTTCGCTTGGTTTGCACTTGAACTTGAAGGACTATGAGAGATGCAGTAACCACTGTTTAATAGAGAGAATATTCATGAGTGTTTTGTTTGTTTGTCGCTGTTAGTAATTGTCTTTGTTTGTGAATCACCAGACAGCTAACACGTATCCGGAGCTGTCGCCTTGGGCCAGCACAAAGCCGGAACAACACTGCACCACAGTCACAAATAACCTGTTATCACCCACCACAAGCACCACTGCACGCACCCAGGACTGGTACCTGTGTTAGTATTATTGTGGGGCAGATAAAGTGTTTATTGTTTGGGCTGCAACCCATTGTTATTATTAGCGCCACGCATTACACATTGGTGTGTATTGCCGGGGCTTATTTTTTAGGTCACCAGACACGGATTAAAAATATAAATAAATGCTGTTTTTCCAAACCAGGATTACAATTGTCTGTCTGTGATTATTCCTGCACTGCATCACCTCTGCACCTGTTCACAATCAGCAGCCACTTTGCCACAGGGGCATACAGAGGTAAAGACTATAGTACCTGGCAGATGGAATGAGATTCAGGATGTTGTTGAGCACATATTGATGGTCTGCATGGTCCTGGGCCACAAGCACCACTAAAGCGTCACAGCATGCAGCCCGCACCACCACATTGTCACCGCAGCACTTCTCCCATAGCAGCTCCAACGCAGGGGTCTGAAAAGTAGCCACATCAGTTATAAAAGGGCAATAATCGTCCTAATAATAATAATAATACATTTGTTTTTTACTTCTTGGCCTATTTTGTGCAGCTACTTATCATGTGACCAATTTGGAATGCATCCCTTCCCCATGGCAACAACTGCTGTGTCCCTATCCAAAAATCCAAGGCCCTGAGTTGCAAAAAACCTGGATGGTACTTAGCTTCCATCTAGCATCTTCCGGTGACCTAATTTAAATGAAAGGAGTGATCTGTCAAGTATTATTCATATTTATACTTTCATAACACATCCCACAAAGCCAGAGTGCCATGTAAAGATTACTGCTGCTCCACACGGCAAT
This sequence comes from Polyodon spathula, assembly GCF_017654505.1. Taxonomy (NCBI): domain Eukaryota; kingdom Metazoa; phylum Chordata; class Actinopteri; order Acipenseriformes; family Polyodontidae; genus Polyodon; species Polyodon spathula. Next base: position 38,993,816 of record NC_054535.1, read on the forward strand.
ATTAACTATTGTGGTAGTCTTGCTTTGTCGGAGGATATATTCTTGAATAAGGATATCATCTTGAAACACATTTTCAAGTCTCTTCTTAAGAACTAAAGCCTCCACAGTGCACCAAGCTCTGCCTCCAGGCAGTTCCTGACAACTGAATACGCTGACATGTCAAATGTAAATATATAGACTGCCTTGCTTGTTTTTCATGATGCAGTCATCATCATTTCAAATTAATTATTACATCATCCTTTCTATTCTGAAACAGGACATGGTAAGCAAATAGTTGTTGTTTCAATTGATGAGTTAAAGCCTAATCTAGTGGTAGTTTGGTTGCATAAGTTGCCTGTTCACTCCCAGAACAACAGATAATTAGAACAATTACACAAGTAGGTATTGATGAAAATAAAAGCAGCTTTAAAGTTTCTGTTCCAACGTGTACTTCATTGCTGGAAGGCGCATGTCCAAAAATGTTAGTTAACTTGTTGTTTATATAAAGCCTTCAGTTTTAGGTTGACACTTTTATCTAAGTATGTATTCTTCAAGAAAGCAGTTCAAAAGGATTCAAACTGTAAACGATTCTTTTTTTCTACACATTTTTTCTTTAATTTACAGTAATACATTAGAATCTGATGCTATGCTGGCTCCCCTGCTATATAGCTGTTGAATCTGATACAGATATAAAACTTAACTACTCAAATGTTCTAACAATATACACATGAGATATAACACAGGCTACCAAATGATGCTACAATACAACAGGGTTAAATATTTTATTTGACATACAATCTTACTGTAAATGTAGGTGTATATGATTCCAATAATATTCAGCAGCATCCAGTAAGTATTAGGACACTGGGCATCAATACAACACCCTTCCACAAATTCCACATATACCGCTCTTAAATTATTAAAATAGGATCCTTCCTGGAGTATTTGTACAGAGAATACACAGACGAAACTTGCATGAACTGATAGATGTTTGATTTTCATATCTTTACACAAAGGGCCCTACGCTAATTACTGGCAGTAAACAGTGACATTATTTCAATATAAATGAGTCCCAAAACCTCTTGGCGGGTGTGTTTAACTTTCTAAAGAGTACAACCAATTTAATTGAAGACCCTCCAAACAAATCTAATGCTGTCCAAGGTGGACAATGAAATACTCAGAAATGGAAAATAAAAAGGGGTGTCAAATGCCCCTTTACATTTTTGCACACAGAACAAAGAAAAGATATACCTGCTCAGAGGACTGTGTGATCTTCTCACTCAAACATTTTTCTTTCAGCACTGCAGTGGTTAAACTCCTCACGGCCTGAAGAAAACAATTAGGATTTATTTTTTTAACATTGAGAACATGAAAGTTTGAGAATGAGAAAAGGCCATTTGACCCTCCCTTGTTAGAACTCAGTACAAAAATATAAGCAGTCTTAAGTGAGACCAAAAAAAGAATTATGATTTATAAATTTAAAAACCACAGATTCTGGACATTTGGTCTCCTTAAATATGGTGATCAGTTGGTGATCAGTTGCCTGGTTGAGTAGAAAGGTTGGAATTTTGCTTTTGTGGATTCTATTGCTATGCCTTTTTGTCAGAACTACATTTCCCATCATCCTCTTGCTCACATATGTAACTGAGATGGATTTACCAGTGAGCATGAGGATGATGGGAAATTTACACAATACATACACACCTTAAGTAAACAATTGTAGCAACAAATGGGAACATGTAACACAAAAAAAAATAAAAAGGTTCTTATGTACCCTTTCAAATGTCCCTGGTGTTTTAGATCATACTACTTCACCTGGTAAGCTGTTTGTTCCATGTATTTATAACTGTAAAAAGAAAGGGCTTCCTACCATCTGTTCTAAACTTACTTTTACTCAGCTTCCATGTATGCCATCTTGTTCTCTCTGTGCTAAATTTGAAGTAGTGTCTTGGGTTAACTTTATCTACACCATTCATAATTTTAAAGACTTCAATCAAGTCCCTGCTTTCCCTTCTTTTTTTTTTAGGCTGAAGAGATTTAATTATTTTAGCCTGTCCTCATAGCTCATATCATTAAGTCCTGGGATCAGCCTAGTTGCCCTTCTCTGTACCTCAAGTGCAATTATTTTTTTGTAGTGAGGTGACCAAAACTGCACACAGTATTCTAGGTGGGGTCTAATTAGGGCACGGTTTAATCTTAGTATAACCTCTCTATACATATTCCATGCTATTTGCAATATAGCCTAATAGTCTACTTGCTTTTTTAATTGCCTCACCACATTGGAGAGATACTTTTACTGATGACTCCACTATAACCCAGAGATCCTTTTCAAAGTCATTGTCCCCCATTTCCATTCCGTTCATTTTATACTCATAACATGGATTTTACACCCAATATTTAATAATTTTCTTAGCATTAAAATGTATTTGCCACAAGTTTGCCCAGTTACATAAATTGTCCAAATTCCTTTTAATTCGCTCAGATGTGGTTTCAGAGTCCACTAATGCACCAAGTTTGGTATCATCTGCAAATCTAACAATCTTGGACTGTTTATCTTAGTCCAGGTCATTTATATAAATGAGGAACAATAAGGGGCCAAGAACAGATATTCAGAGCACAATATATTAATGTTTAAATGAGCACTATACCTGGGCCTGAATAAGAGAATTAGGGAATTCCAATCTTTTCTTTAAATCTTCAGACATCTTAGTGGATCATTTTAAGAACAATATTGCTGAAAGAAAAAAGAGAGAGAACAAAATAAAAAAGCTATTGGGTTTGTAATAATCTTTACATCAAAATCCAATTTGCATAATAAAAAAAGGGAAATCTACCTTTGAATATTACAAAACACCTTACGAACACTTTTGAATACTTAAATAAGCATGTCTTAGTTTCTTATTACTTGTTTGGTAACTCTTGTATGGTGCAAAGATTGTGTTTTATTGTAGTTTCTATGGTTACACATGACAAAATTAAAAACCCATGTGTACAAAAAATATGTTTAACTACAATAAAGACTGTATAAAAATTCTACAACTGTTACACAACTTATGAACACAAGTTTCATAGGTGTCTATGTGTAAGGGCAGTTTAGTTTACTGCACTTACCATAGAGTATATGTTTACAAATAACTGTGGAAGGCCTAGGTTACAAGGCTCTCAGGGACACTGGTACCGGTGTCTTTTACGCGCGCATGGTTTGTCAGGACTTGTCTACGTCCTGGGGAAGCTCGTCTGTCTGTCTGTCAAACACTGGCAGGCCCACTGTGGATTACTATTATTATTTTTTAATTATGCTGGTAATACAGCTGCATTGTGCAAGGTGCTAACTTCAGGATGTTGGCACATATTGTGCATTGTTGTTTCCACTAAGGAGAAATGGAAAATATGGACCTGATCACATCTTGGATCGGAGTGGACTAAAGGGCTGAACACTATCCTGAGTTGTGGCCCTTTCATGTGACTTCCTGTGTAAGTTTGCTTGTTTTACTGAAATCCATTTCAAGCTTTCTTGCTGACTGCTTACCAAGCATTTCAAATCTCCCAACTACTAGTCGATTGTATTAAATGTTTAGAAAATGAGCTCCCCTAAAGTTAAGTTAAGTTTGATAGTGTTGATGCAGTTTTAAGAAATGTAATGAAAGCAGTACTTCACTTCCCACTTTCCTGGATCTTAATGTTCTGGCACGGACAGCGAGTTAGTTTGGGAAACTAAACAAAAATAAAAGCAGTCTTAAGTGAGACCAAAAAAAGAATTATGATTTATAAATTTAAAAACCACAGGTTCTGGACATTTGGTCTCCTTAAATATGTGGAATTTATTATATACATAATATATATATATATATATATATATATATATATATATATATATATATATATATATATATATATATATATATATATATATATATAATAAAATTCACTGTGTAAAAAGAAATAAGTAGTGTAGGAAGTACATCAGAGGATACAGTAACTTGATGTCTGATCAGTTCAGGGTCACTGAATATGACCTACTTTTCAAATAAATAAGTTAATTGAACTAAAGTCTGTACATATATTTTCTTTCTCAAAATAATAGTTGAGTTGGTTGGTTAATTTGGTTTGTGGGTTTGCAGTGTTAAAAATCACCTTGGACCAGGCAATCCTGCATTAGAATACTGTATTTCAAATGTCTGTCACAAGCCCAGTTCTTGGAAAGCTATCCACCCTTTCATATCAGATACTGTTATTGCTAATCTACCCTTACACGTTTGCTCCAGGGAGACAACAGACATGCCTCATATTATCACTAGATGACAAACAGAGGGCAGGGCTTTACAGTATGTGGAAAGTGCATATTGTTACAACATGATACGCCTGTGTAGTCTACTAATTGCAATGAAAGAAGTGTGTATTGTGTAATGCTACAGAGCATTAGTCACTACTTGCTGTTGTTGCTTCTTTTGTATTATGTATTGTTGCAAAAAAAAGTCAACTACAACAATAGCAGTGCAAAAGACATTCAGTTAGGAATAGACTTAAAAAAAGGAAAGACTTAAGAAAGGAAAATATTTTTAAGAAAGGAATTGTAGTGAAAATGCAACTTGTAATATGACATGCGAAGAACATTTTATTGCATCTAACATTTACTTTGAGATTTTTTTTTTTATCTTTAGATTTAGACTTTAAAGATGTGGCCTATTCTTTTTGTCCACATCATTGTAAACGGACCCTGCACTTAGGCTCTTCTTAACTATGGAACATCATCACCACAGGTCTAATACAGCTGCAGGTAGGACAGGAAAAGAATCAGGGAAATCTCTGAAGGTCAACACCAAGCAGTTTGTTGTCAAACTGAAATGAAACACTGAACAGCTTTAGCTGTTGTCATTCAAGTTTTAAGGAAGGTTATATGTTGAATAGCCTTGTTTTATTTCTAACGTATGCCTGTCACATATTATCATAGCCATTTGCTACGCTACAATCCTTCAAACGTACTGGAAAAATTGTATTTAAATTTAGAAAATGTAATTTGCTGCATTGCAAGGGTCTTATCTTTTAATATGTGACCGTTGCTACACACATCAAAAATGTTTCTTCTTCACTGCTGCAAATCTGGCACATGTTGTGCTTCAAGCAACAAAAATATGGCTAAACAGAATAAACAAAAATGTTCCTTGCTGAACTGAAACCTTCACACAGATGTGACTGTTTGTTATTTCGTCTGCTGTCATGAACTTTGTCTCGCTCAACCCGGGTTAAAGCGTGTCAACCCACATCCTGAGGTGGGTCGCTGGGACCCAGGTTAACCCAGATACGACCCAGGTACGTGGTTTCACACCACATAGGATTGTGACCATGGTAGCCAGAACCCGGGTAGAAGTGTCAGTGTGAAAGGGGCTTATGTATATCTAATATTACTTTGAGGAGAAATGATGAGGGAGCTTAGTGTGTTCTCAGTGTGTAGCTGCATTTACTAGGTAAAGGCTTAGGTGTGAAAACTGGGTTCAAAATAATTTTCCAATCCACCTGTAGAGAAAACTTTAAACTTTTTCAGAATTCAACAGTCTTGAAATGATCAGTTCACTACATTATATTAAACACACACTATATTGTGTACCAATGCATTATTAATTTCATTTATTATTTGACATGTTATAAATGATATAGGATACTGTATACCTTTAACATAAGGTGCCACAGACAATTCGTTATTCTGAGTTCAACCTTTTAAGAGATAATTCCCAAAAGAACAACAAAATACTGTTGTAAACGACATCCTGTTACTAAGCTGAATAATGGCAGATTAAACTGTGTAACAAAAAATTGTTTTTTTTTTTTTGTTCCTGGGTAGTAAGTGTTATTTCCTAATTGCTTATGCCTCAAAAGTATAGAACATGGCTATTATTCCCCACAAACTTTGCTTTTGTGACCAAGATAGTGATATTTCAAAATATCACTATTTCCAATGGGAAAACGGGCAAATGTGTGTCTTTTCGTTCACATAAAGTCAGAAAAAAAACAACATATGAATCCAAATTAACATGTATTTATACTAAAGTAATACAAAGATGACTACAAAAGATTTAGAAGTGAGTAGTTTTTCGAGATTTACAATTATAATTCTGACTTTATTTGAACGAAAAGACACAAAAGCGCCCGTTTTCTCATTGGAAATAGCGATATTTTGAAATATCACTGTCCTGGTCACAAAAGCAAAGTTTGTGGGGAATAATAGCCATTTTCTATACTTTTGAGGCATAAGTAATTAGGAAATAACACTTGCTACCCAGGAACAAAAATTGTGTTACATAGTGTTATCAGTGTACTGTGATGAGGACCCAAATCTTTGAAATGGCAACAGTACGTAAGGAATGGCACACCCTTCTTGACCTGATAATGCAAGTAAGATACAGCTCATCGTCTGCCCTTGTCCTACTAGTGCCCCTTCATGCTGCAGAAGCAGTTGCAACACAGCTTTAGGATTTTGGATAAGTGAAATAAAAGGTAAGAACAACTTTTTTTTCTGAATTTGAGATACAGACTTTTAAGACTTACTGTAGTCTAGGTGGGCCAATCAATTTGTTTCATGATTTTTGATCTTTTTTCAGTTTGATGAAAACAGGCAAATTAAGTTTTTTTCATGCACATTGCCAGGGTTAACATTAGTTCACCCTAATAAAAGTTTACAACATTATTTTTCCATGGTACTTTTGCAGTTTTACCATGCTTTTACCAGGGTTGTACTATGCATTACCAGTTTACCCCGATTTGACAGGCTTATTAATATGCTTTACCATACCTCACTGTTCTTTACAATGCTTACCTATGCGTTATCATGCTTTATTATACCTTGCTATGATTTTACTATGGTAAACTTGTTTAAGAGCATTTAAGCATAGTGTTGGGTAAAATGTTTTACTGTTTTTCTTTATGATCAGGAAAATAACTAACTTGATTGTAATTGAAAAAACTGAAAATGATACCAAAACAGTAGAACAAATGCACAGCCATACTAAACACTCTGGCCTGGTCTGACACCCTGATACTACGATTAACACTAATGGACTACCTTAACCAATGAAACATTTGGTATAGTCCAAGATTAGTGCTAATCAGAGTCTGTAAAACTAACAATAAAGCAGAATATGGCTTAAACATATGCGTATAACTGAAGTCAATTTGAAGCACAGTTTTTTGATGAAGATGATAATGACCTAGGCTCATACCTAGGCATGTCTCCAATATGGGGAGAATGTGCAAGCTGGTATAAATGACTGTAAGTTTATGATTATTAAAATTAGAATTTAAATATGAGCATTTGTTGTTCATTTGTAATCATTTAATGGTTAACGGGCGCCCTTATGACAGCAAATAACAGTTTTAACTTAATATCTTACTGTATAGCAATTTATGAACTGAAGAAGTACATTATATATGTGTATATATACATATACATATATTATAGTATATATATATATAATATATATATATATATATATATATATATATATATATATATAGTTGTTGTATGTCCGATCTGGCAGATGTCATAGACTAAACGTACGGGGTATTGGCAACTACAGTATCTGATTTATATTTATACCGTACGGGGTTGATATAAGCAGGCTACCTTATTACTAGGAGATATAGCAGACGATTTGGGCTGTATGTAATGACAAAGAATGCAGAATCAAATAGTTCAAACAATTTTTAAATGTACGATACTTGAAGTACTTGACACTGTATTCACAACAAAGTGCAATATGCGAATTACACCTGTCAGAATATGTTCCAATGCAAAGAACAATAATAATAATAATAATAATAATACAAGAATAATTCAACCTACCGGCATCCGGTAAGCAAGTCACAAAACTTCAGGATTGACGCTGCAGAAACTGTGCATGGATGTACGGCAGACGGAATAGGTCAAAATGGAAAAGGCGTTTTACGTTACTCTTATGCGTTTTTGAAGCTATTGCATGAAGCTCAACAGTACCGTGTAACTGAAAATGAAATGTAAATAAACGTCTGCAAGTGATGTTCGGTGAACTTATCATTTTGGAAGTAATATGGCTCGACTAAAAAACTTTGACATCTGATATTAAAATAAATCCCTTCGTCTATATATTTAACTGAGAAAGATTTGAGTTTAGATTCTGTTGTTATATCGGGATGTCATGCAGTCATACACTTGACTAAAATAATCATAGATTTAAATAATAATAAATAAAGTGATGACATGATCACCAACGCATGCAATGTTTAACCCTGCAAAGATGAAGTTAGACTTTCATTATCAGACAGATTTTTGCATTGTGGAGAGGGGGCCTCTTTGTAAAAACAATTGACTGAAAATTGTTAGGTCTTTATCATCTGAAAACCTAAAAGTCACATAACCACACTATGTCAATTTAGACTGCAGGGCAAAGTGAAGAGCACTATTAGATATTGCCTGAAAAAACATTGAACATATTAAGTCTGCATCTAAAACTGTTTATAAGATTTTATCAGTTTAAATATGGCCCATAATGGTTATAAAATGTATAATTTTACATGTAGTACATGGAGCATTTAGGGTGTCCTCAGGTTACCGCGCAGCAGCGACCCCTGTAGACCGGCCGGGCGGAAGCGGGCCTGCCTGTAAGGAGAGAAAACGCCAAAAAATAATTGGCCTTTCCAAATTAAAAAAAAAAAAAAAATTAAAAAGGTGTTTGTGGATTGAGAGAATGTATCATTGTGTGCTGTGAGATGTGTTACTTGCTGTGAACCAGTTCGTGCAAATAAAGAGCCTGCTGGCTGTTGAACCATACACTGTTGTCAAGGCAGCCTTCTTTTTTGCTAAATTGGTGATGAGAATTGGGATGGATTGAACACCATGGAAAGTAAAGGAGGAGCCAGTGGAAAGTGCGACCAGAGCCGACATGCCACAACTGTCCAGGCAGAGATCAGCAGCAAGAGAGGGAGTCTCCCGAGACTGGCTCCGAGAGTGAGAGATGGAGAATGGAGTCAGAGCGGGTGCTGCAGAGAGAGAGACCAGCGGTGTGCGGCAAGACACAAGTGGGATGTCGAGAGAACAGCCAGTTGGAATAAAGATCCCGGGATTCGATGGCTGAGGCAGAGAAGGCGAGCCAACTGACTAGGGTGCTAAGGGGCGATGCACAGGTGGTCCTGTTAAACCTTTCTCCTAACAGCCTGGGAGAATGCAAGGTTCTCGTCCGCCTGCTTCAAGTGCCTGGTCACTCTAGAGGGACTCAGGTTGAGGCTGTGATGCCATCTGCAGATGTCAAAGGTGAGCCTGTCCAGTCTTGCTTTGGAGCTGGAGAGGGAGAGCCGGTGAGCATACACAGAGTCTTCCCCCGCTGAACAAGGAGAACAAGCCAGGCAACAATTCATAGAGGTACTCAGGACTGGAGAGCTGCGCAAACACCTCTGACTGCAACACCCTCAGATCCTGCAGGCTGCACTCCGATTGGTGGAGGAGGGATCAACAAGGAGCCGACAGTGCGCCAAGCCTAGCTCAGTGAAAGGGAACCCGAAAGCGACACACCTACACCCCCCTGGCTCCCCGAAGCCGTCACCCTTGTGCAAGCGCTTACCACCAGTGGCCCCTGCATGCCAGCTCTCGGGTCTGGCACTGCTCGAACTGTGGCCAGCCTGGTCACCTGTAGGTGCAGTATCCTGCAGCAGCCTCGCCGTCTCCAGTCACCGGGCCATGCAAGCCATTGGGAAATAACTCCAGGTCTGGATGGATGGGGAACTGCAGACCTGGCTACAGCACACCCCAGAGACAGCTAACAGCAGACCTGCACACCGCATCCAGACACCGCAACTAGGAGGGGCCCAGTAGTACAGCCAGGGGAGTTGAGGCGGCTCTGTCATCTGTCCACCAGGATGCTGCTTCAGTGGCAGTGAATGCAGTCTGGCGCCATAGCTGTGAGGGGTTAAGCCCAGAGCAGCAGATTCAGCTGTGAAACTGTTGCTGAAGTACAAAAATACCTTTGCAAACAGTTCTGAGGGAGCGAACTGTAGTCATCTAGTACAGCATACCATCAACACGGGGGATGTAGAACCTATCAAGATGAGCTCTGCCGACTGCTCCTGGCTCGGCAAGACACTGCACAAAAGACCCTCAGCGAGACGCAGGAGGCTGGATCCACTGAGCCGTCCGACAGCCTGTGGGCTACGTCGGTCATTATGGTCCCCAAAAAGGATGGAAACGGGAAGTTCTGTGTGGACTACTGGTGGCTGAATGAAATGACCCGCAAGGACTCTTACCGGGCGGTGGAAGGAGCCAGCAGACCGGGAGGTGAGGTGGCAGGTCATGGTGCTGCACTCCCGACAAACTGTAGCACTGGCACGCCAGGTTCAGGATCCTTTTAGATGGACAAAACGCTCAAGCGGCTCCAACAGGCATTTTACTGGGGCCGCTGCCGTTGGGACTCAGACTATTTCTGCATGCAATGTGATGAGCATGTTGCAAGGAAAGGACTGGGCTGGTCGCATGCCCCACTGCAGCAGTTTTCAGCCAGGGAGCCAATGTGATGAATCAAGGTCGATATCCCGCACCACTCCACTGCACCCCCAGAGCGACAGGCTGGTGGAGAGGTTTAACCGTACCTTCTCCGGCCAGTTAGCTATTGTCACCGCCACCAGAAAGACTTGGATGTACAGCTGCCCCTGGTCCTGTTAGTCGACCAGCTGCACCCCTGCTTTGTTGATTGTCGGCCAGGAGAACAGAAGCTTGGCTGAGTTATTGTTTGGCTGGCGACCCTATGCTGCAGAGGATGCCCCAGAGCTTGAGTATGCAAGGCACTTGCAAGATCATCTGGATACCACACATTGCTTTGCCTGCAGCCAGTTGCAGGCTGTAGGCGGTCTCCAAAAGTGGTAGTATGACCTTTGGGTGAGGGGACGGCACTTTTCGGCCGGGGAGTTTCTGTGAGTGTAGCCCCTGCCATAAGCGCAGACGCTACCCCAAGCTGGACAGTGCTTAGGTGGGGCCATGTCGGGTCTGGAAATGACTTGGGCAGGTGACCTGTCGGATCCATTTGCCTCTCAGGGATCAGAAGGTGGTGATCCATCGGAACTGGCTTGCCCCATACCGGGGGTTGGGGGGCACAGTGACAACCTGGGGGCTGGACTTGGGGGCTCTGACAGCCAGCAGGCTATGTAATGCCGGGTGCAAGCAGACCTGTTTATTTGTGGCTGTATTACATTGTGGAACTGTTAACTTGCTGTATTTGATTGCTTGACCCATGCGGCAGGATGCTCGGACTACCCGGGAGTCACCAGGTGCTGTACATGACTCTGATTTGGTGAGGAACGTGACATTCTATTGTTGCATTTTTGCTAGTTAAAGGTTAGTGGGTTCTGATTGGTCGATGCCTCACATACTTGTAACTTTGTGTTTGCTGCGTCTGGTTCTGAGGGGGTATAAAAGAGAGTGCAGAAAGTGTGTGAGTGTGTGTGGATTCAGGGAGAGGACATTTGTGAGCTGTCTTAGTTGCTGTGAACCTGTTGCTGCAAATAAAGATCCTGCTGGCTGTTGAATCATGCTAGGTTGTCAAAGGCTGCCTTCTTTTTTCCGACAGCAATGCTACACAACTTTGCACCTAGCAAGAGCTAGGGGAGGGGGACAGATAACATCCAGGGGTTAACTACATGTTACAGAGTTAGGGGTAGCGGCCACTGATTGGTTCAACCACAATGTTGCAGTGTTGATGGGCTGTAGGCTATAAAGGGGCAGCCTAAGAGCTAGCTGTGGATAGGGGACTCAAGTGAGTAGAAAATCATGCTGAACATCTGTGTGCTGCCTGTTGCTGAATAAACAAGCTGCCATTTTAAGAACACCTGCTTCACACTTATTTCTTGCTAAATGCTACAATATGTTTGACACTTTATTTTGTTAGATGGATTGCCTATATTTCTTTTTTTGTGTGTCAGTTGTATGAATATTACAAATATTAATTTGTGATTATCATATGATAAATATTGGCCTACTAATTTTAAATGCACCCACTGTTAACAATTCAGTGGTACTACAATTGAATATATTTGTAGATCTACTTAAATTAGCTAATTAAATATTTCATAAATCTATTTCATGTCATCAAGTTGTTTATTTAGTGATAGGAAATTATCTGCTGGAAGACCCGGTTTGTTAACTAAGTGGTAACACAGAGCAATATAATCATTGATTGCCAGAGCAGTTAAGATTAGTTTAGAAATCAATAGATGGCTTTGCACTGCCATCCAGTTACAGTACAAATAACTGTAAACCTAAACCTCACCTAGAGCTATTACATGTGAGAAGTCTTGGTTTTGTATGGGCTCCGTGGAATATGTCCATATGTATGGTAGGATTTTGGATGGTTCATTGCCTCTCGGTAGCATTATTCTTTTTCAATGAGGAACACTGCATAACTCAGCTGTGCAAGCTTTAAAAAGGTCCCCGGTTTAACTTAGTTTACTCTATTTTTAAAATCTCGTGGATTCAGTGTGTAATATAGTATTCAATTCTAGACACCCGTAACATTTCCAAATGGTTAGATTCAAGGTGCCCCATTTCCATTTGTTGCACTTTCACACAGTGAACGCGGTGTTGCCGATCGTTTCTGTGATGGTTAGCAGGGCTTTACCATGTATTATCAATAATGATTATTATTTTACTTACTACCATTTTTTTTTTTTAAATTGTGGTTTACACACACACACACACACACACACACACACACACACACACACACACACACACACATATATATATATATATATATATATATATATATATATATATATATATATATATATATATATATATATATATGCACCAGTGTTGCCTGTGGGAAATCCTTATCCTCTCTTTTAGCAGGTTAACTTTCCTGCGTTCTGTTCTGAGAGTTTGGTCGTAAATGACTTCACACAGCACACCAGCGTGACGACAGCCTTAGCCTACTAAAAAATAAATAAAAAATAAGGTACGCGATGACGATAAATCCCTCTCAGTAATCTTTCAGTATAATGATAGTAAACTTGAATAAGTATATTATACATGTGCACCGTCTTGCTGTTAACCCTTTTCTTTTGTTGCTAAGCAGCAGTCGCGCTCCTCTGTGTGGCAGCGCTCCTTAGGAGGGTAGTTAGGTACAGCATGACATTGGCTGACTGATCAGTTAGTTACCTCGTTTCATTGGCTCGCCTTTCTCTGTTATGTCTGTGTCTCACTGTCAGTGTACACAAACAGCGCATGCGTCTTGACTCAATCTTCAGCCCTTGGAACTCGGGCTCAGTTCAATAAGAGAGACCATGTCCGCCATCAACCTTATGAACTATCCTTTCATTTAAACCAACTTCTTCATGAAATAGCTGTAACACACGGCCTCAAGCATGGCCACTTCGGTGAGTATGCACAGCTCAATGCCCTTGTATTCCATACAAATGCATGATACTGTTGTGCTCATACAAAAGGTGATACTGCAGTTCAAATAGTGGTGCAGCTTTCCAGCCATATTTCTATACAAGTACAGTAGAACTAGTGAAGCAGAGGCGCGTCCACAGTGCTGCATTTCTCACGCATTACAGCATGTCTGCAAATAGAAGTTGTAGAATTTATTCAAATTCGGGTGAATATTTCAAGAGTGTGTTGCAAAGCAGTTACGACCCGTGCAACAGACATGTCATGCTTTCCAATAGGCAGGTTAATATAATAACGATTGTGGAAATGCTCTATGATGGGGCATTGCTATTTTTATTGTTCATCAATTTGTTGTTCTCTTGAATTACAGATAGATTTACAAATTATGCATTACTTCCTTTAAAAAAAAAAAAAAAAAAAAAAAAAACGGGCATTACAAAAATGGCATATGCGTCTTGCTGTTAATTTGATATATTAAGAATTGTTTGTCGATCATTTTTTTTATTATTATTATTTTTGATTTGCGCGTTTGGTTCTTAAACTGTTAATCCGTACAGAACGCGTTTGTGCGGGTTTTTTTTTTTCTTCCGATTATTCTTTTAAAGTTGTATGGGGTTTGTTTGCTCTTCTAGGGTGCAGTTCAGGTGAAACTGGAGCTCGGTCACCGAGCCCAGGTCAGAAAGAGACCTACAGCGGAAGGGTTTACTCACGACTGGGTGATGTTCGTTAGAGGACCGGAGCACAGCAACATTCAGCACTTTGTGGAAAAAGTCGTTTTTCACCTCCACGAAAGCTTCCCGAGACCAAAAAGAGGTAAGAATATATATATATATAGTTGCATTGCATTGCATTTTTTAAAACTAGCATTAATCTAAGTTAAATATCATAAAGTTACTTTATTGTTGGAAGTTTTAAAATGTTGATGTTTTTTTTTTTTTTCTTCTGGTAATTCATTGAGAGTGATTGTTGACTTGGACTTTATATCAATTTATAGCCAGTTTGTCTGGTGTTGTTGGTTCTGTTATGTGTATTTTTAATGATGATAACAATCAACGTGTTTGTATGGGATTGGTTTGCGTTTTTTGTTTGTTTCTTTCAGATCGATTTGATTAATTATCACAGATCATTTATATAAATATAGGCTATATGATGCACTTGAGGTCCAACAAGTGCGTGAGTTTATTGGTATACATGTCTATCCATTTGTGAAAATATAAGATTTAACTTGTTTGAGAATTAATCTTTAAGGTAGCATTTTCGTTTTTACTTGACTAATAGTGTGTTGCAGCGGGGTGCAGACTTTATGCTGTTTGACAAGTTAATTGTTGGGGAAACTTTGTTAATATAGATTATTACTGTTATTTTAAGTAAACATTGATCAGTTTCTGGGTTAGGCGGCTCACCGCCACCCTCTATAGGATTAAGCGGTTACAGATAATGGATGGATTTATCAGTTTCTTATTTGCTTTCCGGTGTTAGGCAGATTTCTGTACACCACATAATTATGTATCCCTGCACGATTCCATGCCCGTGCACATGCAGCTTTTCAAAGCTGGACGTGGATGCGCGATATTCCTGTGCCTGAGTCCCGCTGTGTTCTCAAGCACTGCCATTGAGTTCTGCAGCAGTTTGGAACAAATATTGAAAACAACTAATTCTGTAGCAAAATAAAACAGCACATTTAACACCACCGATTTTCCACAATAGGGCCTAAGCTCAGCCTCCTACGTTGCTCAGTACACGAAAACCTTGATTAAAAGTATTTTAATAAAACAGTATTTTTCTTTTAAAACACATTTAAATTGTATTGCATGTAAATGCTCTTCAGAAACATCAAGCGTTCACGTACAGAGATCTTGATCTACACAGGCGTCAAACCTAAGGGGACAGAATTCTGCGTAACACGGGTATGTTGATTAAAGTAAATCTGTGGATCGGTTACATTTATAAAATATCTTCAGGATCGACACCTATAGTCTTGGGTTAAATATGATTTTTATATAATATGACACTAGAACGGTTTAGATTATACATTTTAAAGCTCCAAAACATGTCTGTTGATGGAAAAATAATCTCTCAGTTTCATTTCTGAAATGGGTTTTAACACGAGGTTTTGCTTTGAATACTGGTAGCCTATTGGTTCAAAAAAATAATACTAAAACTGAAACATTGTAACTGTGAAATGCGGTGTCACTGAAATAGTTACAATTATGAGAATCTCTTCCCACAACTTGTTTCAAATGAGTACAAAGTAGCACGATATTACTAGTAATTCAATTTATTAGCTCTTCCATAGGTAATTTCAAAAGCGCATTCTCTGGAGTTGCCCCAAAAGTGAAACACAAACTTGTGTAAAACGAGATTTAAATAGCGGTCCTTTGCATAATTTGAAGAGTCGGTTACTGTCATTGTAAGGCCACAGCAGATGCCTGCTGGTCTGGCATTTTGTGTTCATTTGTGCCAAACTGAATGCCAAATGTTATACCATTCATAATTATTTTGTGCACAACCTTGGGGAACGAGAGCGCTGCTAGGCGTGGCAATGCTTTGTTGTTAAGTACAGTAGGCTATTAAATATTTGATGTAATGCTTTCTGTTTTGGGTTAGGTCTCACGTTGGCTGTGTTTGTGTTTGGTGATCTTGGCAGAGATCAATTAAAATGTTTGTTGCTTTGAGGATTTTTTTTTTTTTTTTTTTTTTTTTTTTTTTTTTTTTTTATTTCTACAGCTGCTGGTGTTTTTGAATTTTCCTTGACGTGACAAGTGCTGGGAATGAGGCCAGCTCCAGTGCCTGGGAGAGACCCTGTCTTATTGTAATTACACGCAACTCGGATTGCAAGGGAACACTGTTTATTGGGAACAGTTGTAAGATTAGTCTGTGCCGAACACGTCTCTCACTTCTGTGATTCACGTATGTTGTAGAGCTGGGCATTTAAAAATGCAGACATGAATGGAGGGGGATGGCAGAGACGTCTCTAAAGTAAACATAAGGAGCAGATTTATAATTTACTGTTGGTTTCACAGACCCCAATTGGACATCCTAAGGTAGATCAAAACGGGTCTGAATTTTATATGTCTGAGATAATATGAATTATTTAATTTATAATGCAGGGTGGTAGAATATAAATAAAGTTCATGAATTCACTACTGGAATGTTTACTGGGCTTTTAATGAATACAGTGTTATGAACATGATTAAACCAGGCACATACAGTATGACAATTGTTTTATTTCAGTGGATACATGTAAACCATTTATTGAATATCTCTATGTTTAAACAGTCTTAAGTTTTTAAAGCGTCACTTTCTTATTTATGAATCGGTTCTCTAAGTTTAAGACGTTAGAGTCTTATTCAGCCAGACTTGTGTGTTTCTTCAGAAATCAAAGTATGTTAAGTTTATTTGAATTTTGAAAAAGGTTTCACAATTGTGATTTCCCCTTTGAACTGTCTGTATGTTGTGGTTAAAGGGAAAGAAATAACTAATTGCTTCTTTCAATATATCCTTAGAATACAGTTTATGTCACTTAACCTCTCATGTATGTTAAATTAGCTGATATGCAGGCCTGATGAATTGGTCTTTTAAATCCATAGCCCTCTAGGAATAGAATAGCTCAGTAAATCTTAGCCTGATGGCTCGACACAGACTCTTGTGTTTATTATTGTAACCCAAATCCTTACTTTTGAAATTGTGTCAATGCAGCCCTGTTCATGTTTGTAACCCTTCTTGTCTGATGTTCTATCACCTGATGATGTCACAGTGATGTCATTTTGATCTCGCAGCAGGAACACAGGGTATTGAACATGTGCTCATTTAATTATGTTGTCTTTTTAAGGAACTAGACTTTCCATTCTAATCAAATGATATATTGCAAACACAGTATTATAAGTTGCTAAAAATAGCCTTATGTCAATATTAAGCAATGTATATACCATTTTAGATTAGCCTATTTCATGCTGAAAATCTGAATTGATTTGCAGACAATGATTTGGCTTTTTAGCAGCCTGGAAGAGATGTAAACAATAATGCAATCTACTATACTATGTCACGATTCTTCTTTCTGAACAGAAGAGTAATTTACTCAAACCAGTAAAGGTAAAAGTCTGAGTATAGTTAAATGAGAAATACAGGCATATTGTAATTTAAAACGCACACAATTTTAGTTTATACACTTGCCATAATAAACACTACTGGTGCAACTTTATTCCAAGAGCACTTTATTTAGTCCGGTGGGCTGTCATTTGAATCATGGCTTTCTCACTTTAAAATGGCAACCAAATGTTGTTTATAATTGTATTCCAGCAATTACAGGTGTGATACATCGACTAAACCTATGGTATATTGATTAAGGAGCTAATGGTTGTTAGTGATGTTTTGTTAAAGCATTTATCATATTATATTTTATTATTTTTGAAGGCATCTAATAAGGTGAGACTTCTATTCTAGTGCTGTGTTTATTGTAATGTACCTTGTCTTCATCCATCAGATTATGAAGACAAGGTAGATTACAATAAATTAATACAGCACTGGAGTCCAAAAGGCTAATAGAATTTGAATTTATTTATTTAAACACTATAGAGACACGCTTTATTCACTTCTAATGAGCAGTGGTTACAACATTCTGCCCGTGCACCTATCTCTTGTTTTTTAATTTTTTTTAAATTTCATTAATTCTTCATTCTGTGGGTGTTGGTATGTACAGGACCGTACATTATAGCTGTACATCTTTTGCTACTGTTTGCACTGCAGCAGTTAAAATCAAGAACAGCAGTAAGAGAATGCTTTTTTTAGCTGGCATCCCTCTTCACTTGACTAGCTGGTAGGCTGTGGTTACAAGGTCTTTGTCATGTTTTGAAAATCCTGGCCTGTGTTTGCCAGCAGGATTTGCATTAGCTAAATTGAGGTTTTTAGAAATGTGGTTCCACAGTTCCACATTTGTTAGACATTTTTTAAGTCTTTGTACATATTAAACCAGTAATATAGATTTAACTCATATATATATACATATTTTTTTTTATGTGAGGAGGCAATGCCTCCTTGCCCCCTCTAAGGAGCCTCTACTATATAGTTTTGAACCCCTACTAAAAATATATAATCTTTTGTATACATTTTTGATGCTTCAAAGAACTCCTAAAATAACTCTAAATCAATTTCAGGGTCCCAGAAGCCAGTCTTTGCCAGTAGTATGACCTTGTTATTGTAGTGACTTGGTCACTTTGTTGTGAAACAATTACATGAAGCTAAGGATCTCCGATTTATTACAGTAGTCTCTGCGTATAGGAACACCTCCTAAGAGAACATTGTAAATGCGCCAGCTAAAGGAACAGGAACTTCGCTTAAAAACCTTCTTAGCACGGATAGTGTTTCGTTCACAATGGATTCAGTCAGCGCTCCAGGTAAAGTTTTGGTTCTGGGAGTAACTTACTCTCTAACACTAAGAGAGTAAAATGTGTTTTCAGGGGGTAAAATGCAACATTACCTTGAAGTCATGAGTAATCTTGATTTTAAATACTGTACAATCTTTAGTGGCAATGGTGTAGGCATTAAAGAAGAGCCTTCCATTTTAACTGCAGTGTTACTTTGGACTACTGTACAACCATGAATGTGTTCTGCAAGGTTCTTTATCGGCTCTGCACACATTTTCTCAAGGCATCACACTGACTCTGCAAATTAATTACGTTCCTTATATTTTATCATTAAATTCTTTAAACTCAGTGAAAATGGTAACTTCAATATGAAGCCATACAGATACATAAAATAAGAAAATCCATTAAGTTGTAAAAGTTTATTTAATATTATAGTCACCTTTTTTAACAGTTGCTTCTGACGATGGTTCCAGCTGGATTTGTAGCTGTACTGGTGTGTTTCGGCTTCAACCTCTGTAGCTTTGATTTTTTCTTATTCATACTGTGATTGGCTGCAAAGACAACAAGGCTAGCCAGAGATTGGATAATGTTTGTTTGGTCGGTTTTACTTGTGTAGTTTCCTAGTAACTAAATACATTGTATTCTGGGAGATGTAGTTGTTAGTTGAAGTTTTAGGGGAGGCAGACAAGCTGTGTAGCAGAATTGCTATGCATATTTTTACGCTTTAAATTGAATGCGTATTTCTGATTTTTTAACATGTTAAAATGAATAGGTACACAGCTTATCTAGACTGCAGATACAGTACTGTTTTATAACATGATCATTCATCATCATCAATCTTAAATTTAAATGGTTTATTCAGTCTTTTCAAAAGCGACTTGTCATCACAAGAGTCTTGATTAGTTTAATAAATCTTTCCAGAACCACCGTTGACTTGTTTTTTGTATTCTGATTTCATGAGTGCACATCATCGCTACAAAATGGCATGTGAACAAATGGGGAAAATTGTTGGAAATTGTTCGAGCTCTTGAAAAAAACCTGACTCGGACACAAGTTGCCGAGCAATTTGGTGTTTCCTGTTCTGTTGAGTTGCTTCACCTTTCTGTTAAATGTACATGTCTTGTATATTGCTGCTGCATTTTGTAATGTGTAGAGGTGCTGTGGAATTTAGTTTGACAGTTTTTACTTTATTTTTATAGTTTATTTAACATACACTTGTCTATTGCTTTTCTCTTATTCAGTTCATTTCATATGTTGATGCATGTGCGTCATGACAGTTTATTTATTTATTGATTGATTGATTTCATATTGTGTCTGGTGGCTAACTCCATCTTATAGAGCACTTTGGCTATAAGAACACTTCACATGATTCCTGAGGGGTGTTCTCTTAACCACAGACTACTGTAGAAAGATATCGCCAGACTTCACAAGTACACCTAGGTTGAAGAAAGTAAAGTGTGTTTCAAATGAGCTAAGCCTCAGAGATCTCTTGAAAATAAATCATGGGGTGTGTGTTTGTTTTTGCAAAGCTGTATTAAAAAATATAAATCTTGCTAAATTCCTGATACTACCAGAACTACTTAAATAAATCTGTAAGGTCTTTTGAATGCAGAAAGCACACTGAACCAGTGTTTGTCTTGTCTTGAGGAATGAGTGTAGAGTATTAAGGAAATGTTATGTTCACAGCAGGCACATACTTACCTTAAAAAGTAAGTCATCTAACCTGACATCCATAATGAGGCGTGTTTCCTTTAAATAACAGAGGCTTGTGTCAACTCTAATAGTGTTTAATGCTGATGCAGAATGCTGTATTTTAGTGACAGATTGAATCCAAGGAATGATAAACAACTGAAAGTTCAATGCTTAATGTTACAACATTTTTAGATGTAACAAAGTGTAGCCTAGTTTTAAAATGTAAATTGTAATGGTTATTCAGTATGGTGGGTTGGTGCACCTAACAGATAGAACCTGTTTTGTGGAAAATCAGCACTGTATATAGGTGAAACATTTTTATTATCGCCAACAACAATTTCAAGCAGTAGTACTTGCACTAGCTGTGTAATTTGGTGCCACACAGTGATTGACAGTTTGGGCTTTTAAGATTTGGGTTGGATTTATTTATTTATTTATTTATTTATTTTTCTCCAAAAATGCCTTGGAGTCAGTTGCTTCAATAAATAACCAGAAAAGGAAATGACAAACGTCTGGGATTGTGGTATACTATACACACACACACACACACACACACACACACACACACACACACACACACACACACACAGCTGGGTTGTGTTGTTGTTTGGAGGCATCCATTTGACACAGATTCTAGAATTAAGTTTAGTTTGTCACAACATCCCCTATAATGCGGGATGTCTAATCTAGCAAAAAAATACATCGTTGTTAAGCTTGCAAGATTTGTGAGATGATCACTGAAACTGTTTGTGGGATGTCCAAGGCTGCTGAAGCTGTGCGTTGCCTTTTTTTTTTTTAAGATAAACAGTTTTATGAACAGGCTTATTATTTTCTGTTCAGGGGCCCAGGCACTTTGATCAGGAGAGCTGTTTGACTGAAGACTGTAGAAATTTAAAGGAAATCTGAAACCTGTGTTTGACATTCTAATGTTAATAGACTTTAAGAATTGTTTTCTATCAATACCCCTCATGTGATAAACGTCCAGTGGTCTGGTCTTTTAAATGTCGAGAACAGCATTATCTCACTTCCTTTGCCTTTTGAAGGTCTATATTGTTTAATACAGTCAAATTACCAGCTGCTAGATTACACTGGTGCCTTCTCGGGACATACACAGGATAATTTACTTACTTTAATTTGAAAACACATGTCTTTTTATAAGTAAATATATTTTCGACATTAATATAAATATTTTAAAGACTGTCTTTGGCAGACCATATGTTTTGTTTTGTTTTATATTGACATTGACAAAATCAATTCTAATCTTTAATCATAATGATGACAAAGGTAAATTTATTTTTAGCATCTGGTTGGCTCCTTTTGATGTGCCCTCATAGATATTTAATATTTTATTTTGTATATCTTTATTGGCACATAGATATTCTAATTGAAGCCAATGGATGCCTAACCATAAAAGCTTACAATTCTCAGACATATTGGGTAGCCTTGGAAACCAGATACTTAGCACTGGATACTGTGAAGAACCATCTGAAACTAAATTAATTGCAACATGTTGTGTTTTTTTTCTTCCTGTCTTTATTTCATGACCTTTTGTTCAAGTATGATTGATCTGTGTGGAAAGCATTACAGGATCTTGTGTTTTCAAAATAAACTCATTAATTTCTGTTGCCACATTCGATCGGTTTGTTACAGCAGTTCAATTGTATTTGAGTACTAGAAGAAAATGTACTCTTTGACTCTTTGCTGAATTACAATTTCTAAGTTCTGTTTTTAGCACTGGTCACATTTGTCCCATGGTGACTGTCTATAAGATAGGATTTTTTTTTTTTTTTTGTGATGGCCATGACACACTTTTACTATGCAGTATTAGATGTTTCACTATTTTCTTTAAAAAATATTATATTTTAATATGTATTCCATCTCATAAGCTAACCAACATACTGAAGCCTAAAGTTGTTGAAAGATGGAGCTCATGTTAAAAAAAAGTGGTTGCAAGGTAGGAAGAATGATTATAAAATTAGCAAAATGTGGGGGTAAGAATGTGTACATGGACAAGTACATTTCTGCAAATATAAGCTTTTAAAGGATAAAATACCATAGTATGTGTTTTTAAAAAAAAAAAAAAAAAAATTGTCTGTCCCTTGAGTACTATAGACTGGCTCTTGTTTTTTTCCTTATGGCGCATACAGTGGTGCCCAAAAGAAACAGCTAGTTTACACACTGTAATCGGTAGGTAGGCCGACTACATGTAGAATGAGCTTCCAGTTCTTTGTTCCACCATATATATAGTTCCTTTTAGGGATTAATTATTATATTTGTCTATAACATTACTCCGTCATTTACTGAACCTGAACCTAACTGGGTTCTATGTGTTGCTGATAGACCCTGAAGTTCTGTTTGATAGTGGTAACCACCATTTTACAATATACGTGCTATCTATCTGGAGGTGTTTGTCAATGTCTTTTCAAGTCGGTGCTGATCATTAGTAGGCATGCTCAGTCAAACTAGTTAGGGTCCAACATGAATCAACCACACTCTACAATATGTCAAGACACTACTGTAGCATTTATATTTTTTTACATATACATTGCATATTGAATGTACTTTTATATACAGGCCAAACATCTTAACCCAAACTACCAAAACTTCATTTAGACTATTAAACAAGTACTGCAGGTGACTGAAAGACTTTGTAAGGAAACGCTGTACCTATATTTGTTTATACTGTGCTAATATGTTCAACAGTAGAGGGTCTTCTGCAGCAATCAACACCATCTTGCATTTGAGTTGTTTTCGGGAGGACACATTAAGTGTATTTGTTTAAAAGGGAAGCCCGATCTATGGGGCGTCTAAATATAAAAAGATGCATTTATGTTATGTTTAATCAAAACAGGCATGAGTTAAATCCTGTGACTACATTCAAATTCTGCAGGAGCTGAAAAACCAAACTGTCGTAATATATTTTTCTTCTGTTCTGTACGATTTTGCTGATTTCAGCTGGACCCAGGGATGCCGTGCTTTATGGGCAATGCATCATTAATTTTTATACAGTAAAGTCACAGGGAGAGCCGAGTATCATTAAAACAGTAAAACTACATTATTCTTTCACATCACAGGTGTTACATTAGATATGAATAGATTGCCTGTAATTGCGTCATTTTCTCTAAACAACGTGCACAGATTGGTTAACCTAGCTTAAATCCCTCTTGGCTTTTTTTTGTGTGTTTTTGTTTTTAGAAAGATGTACCTTTTTGGGTTCACTGAAATCCCTAAAGTACCATTTGCTTAAAAAAAAAAAAAAAAAAAAAAAAAAGCCTTCAATGTTACAAGTATTGAAGATTATTTTGCAGAATATAGTGTCATTTTTCATTTGATTCTGAATAGACACTTAGGCTTTATCTAGATGTTAATCCTGGCCTTGTCCCATTTTGACAAGCCAAAAAAGAAGGGTAGATTTATGAAGTCTGTAAATTGATCACTGTTTTGATTTGATATAGATACGTTGTCTTTTATAATTGTATGCCATTAAACAGCCTTGTTCATGATATCCATTTGCTGTCCATCATTCCTTCTTTCTGTAGTAACTAAATACAAAACATTCATTTATCAGGGTTTAATACATTGAGGGAAAGTGTTTTTTTTTTTTTTTTTTTTTTTTTTTTAATTTTAAAAACCTGTATTTAATGATTAAATCAATATGTTAGCCTCTGGGCTTTAGGTCTCAGTTTCTGTATTTATTGGAATCCGCCTTACAATCATGCATATAAACTTTTATTTTTTAAGAAAAAAAGTGAGAAAGGTGAACTTAGATAGAGTTATATAGCTTCTTTACTGAAAATATCCATATCTAGAAAGCTATCTGGACCCCAGAAGGGAACCTTGTAATTGTAATTGTTCTTGTTAGTTTTGTAGTTGGAGTCCTGATAAATATTGAAAACAGACCCATTTTCAGTGGTTACCCAGAGTAGTGAAAGTATAAAATTAAAGAGGATTGAAATAATTTAAATTCTGAACCCAGTTATGTATTGCTGGTCTTCTCAGAAAATTAGCTTTGGTCCCCAGTTTCTTCTGGTTTTTCCTCCAGTTTTGCAAGCCCAATCGGTTGTTTACTCTGTATGGTAACTGAGTATATTCTTGTATTGATTTTTCCACACTAAATTGAAGTATGTTTTCAACATTGTATGTTTGAAAGTTTAATCCACAATGACCGTCTCGCTACTGCTTTGAAGCAGCCTATGCAATTGAAAGATTTTGGAGAATTTTAATATGAAGATACTTGTCATTTAGTAGTCATCAAATCAATTTGTATGTTACGATTTTGGTCTCTACTCGTCTATGCATATTTCATTGTTTGTATTTCTCATATGTTCGTGTTTTTGTTTCTTTAGCGAGCGAAACGATTTTTGGTTTACCTTTTCTGTTCTAGAGCGTGTAATGAGAAAATAGTATAACCTGGACAGTGAGTTGGTATATCCCCAGTGATGTCAAAATTCATTTTCACAGTCTAATTAGCTATAGTGCAACTACAGGGGCAAGGCTTCCTTTAAAGAACATATGATCAGGGCAAAGATATTTCATTACAAATGACACTGAATGACTTAATGATATTATAGGAGTTTAACGACAACAGCGTCTCTGGAATAATTTGTTCTAAGGTGTCCTGGGTGTCTAGTTAACATGATGGAAACCACAAAGCCTGGGGCACATGGCCCTCTGTATCCTCTGTATTCAGTGACCTCTTCAAGTCTGGAAGTGACTCTTGAAAGGGAAGTGGTGTTAAACATTCAGGGGAAAAAAAGCCATGGTGGGTTTGCACACACAATAGCTGCAGTGATCCAGCAAATTCAAATGTCGGGTGCATAGACTTTATTATGAATCTGTTTCCCCTTGCTGTAGACTTAGAACTGAGGCTACTGGCAGCTTTAGGAAGTCTATGATTCCAGTTTCTCGGGGGTTCGGTGTCTGTCTCGTCTTTTGCTTTTATGTAGCATTATTATTATTCAGTCATTTAGCAGACACTTTTATCTCTGGCGATTTACAGAGACCTGGGGGGTGAACTGTGCATCATAACTGCTACTGCAGAGTCACTTACAATAGGATGGAGCACAAGGAGGTTAATTGACTTGCTCAGGGTTCACACACAGTGAGTCAGTGGTTTAGTTGGGATTGAACCTGGAACCTCCTGGTAACAAGTCCCTTTTTTAACCAATTACCACCAAGCCTCTTGTTAAATCAAAATTACATATGGATCGTCCAAATAAAAAGCAGGGCCACAATGCAAATATCTGGAACACTTGATGCAGTCCAGTAATATTTAGACAACAGAATTGTTTTGAAACAGTAACTGTATTTTCACCATGACAGTCACATGTGTTTTGATGAGATTTGAATTCTTTTAAAATACATAAACAAATCTTGGAAGTGATGCCCTGAATAATGTGTTGGTGTGAATCTAAGATGAGAAAATGTTGTACAGTGGATTTGTTTTTTGGCAAGTTGCTTTTTCGAGTGGCTGCATCTGCAGCACTACAAAGCGGTAAGCTTGTTTTATCTACCCTCTTTATCTGACAAAAGCATTTTTCAAGAATTACCAGCGCCTCCTGGATTGTATTGTAAAGTAAAAGTGCTTTGAAGCCCCCTCCCCAGGTCAGGCGGAATATCAAAGAGCTCCAGGAATTCACCAGTAATTGTTTTACGACTCGCCAGAAATCATACCTACTTGTATAGGTGGTACACAAAGGGAAAGCTGTGAAACGACAAGCTGTTGCGGCTGGCATGAAACAGAAGAAGAAAAGGGGAAAGGGAGTGAGAGATAGCATGAAACAGGAACTGGGCTGCAAATGCTTATTCTCTTACTGTTTTTTTTTTTTTTTTTTCTCAATGAAAGGGGGGGGGGCTGAGGAAGCAGTTTATTGAAGCATAGTTAATAAGGGCTGTCTGCTGCAGAGACATTTTTTCACTTAAGAACATAAAAACAAGGGAGTAATATTCTCTTTACTGTTTTTAAACAAACATGGTTTGTGAGGTTGCTCTTGCTATTTGTAGCAGTAGTGGGTTATAAATTACTTAAACAGTAATTTTTACAGCAACTGCGGCTAGAACTTCCTAAAGATGTGAAACAACTTACACAACTTTTACAGGTCCCAAAAGTTACTGTTCTGTTAAGTTCAGAGATACTTGGATCTATTTGCTTCTAAATGTTCAATGTGTATGATGCATTGTGTGCAGCTGGTTCCAAGTTTTAGGAAGCCTTAGAAAATCTTTATTTATTTATTTATTTTATTTTACCAAACTGCAGTGGTTTGTTTAGCTGAAACATATAAAATCTTAATCCACGTGGCTTCACGCACACAAGACTGCTGTTAGTTTTCTCAAAATGTAATTTAGCTGAAAAGTACTTGGAATTTCAAGTGTCATAAAACATAATGCTTATAAAACAGAATGTTATTAGATTAACTGCTAAAAGGCATGAAAACACACATAATTGCAGTTATAAGAAAATGAATCTGGTTAAGCTTTCTGAAAATAAACATACTTCAGAAAACTTGAACTTGTGTACAAGCAAGTAAATACCCAGAGAAGCAGAGAGGGGAAAATGGAAAATGACGGAACTCGGTTTAGCAGCCGGCTATACTATTGCTTTCAAGCTGAAATGAGCCCTACATTTATGCACACAAAAGGAGGGGGCTTACAAGTTTAAGCGTTAAAGCAGTTTTGATTGATTGTCCTAATGGGGTACTATAAACTGTAATTGAGGCTGGTTCCTCTGATAACCAGAGAGATGATACAACTGCATGTAAAACATTTTAATAGATGTTTGTTTTGACAAGCAGATCAGGTCTTTACACTTCATTACAAGATGTGGCAGCAATCTCTGCTTATGAGTACAGCAGTTAAAATATAACAAGCAAATAATGTTTTTGGCCAGAGTTTTTGATTGCATTGAAAAAATGCATCATATGTTTTAATTATTCAATAGCATTTCTAGATGGTGAAGATTGCTTCACTAAATGGATAATTTAGCAACTATGAAAGTCATTACACTATTTTGTTAAATAGTTGGCACAGTACAGTTGAGTTTATCTTGTTTACTTTGAATGTTTTTTTATTTTTTTTATTTGTGTTCTATTTTCAAAAGTCTGCCAGTTCCAGTAGAATGTCAGTAATTCTGGTCCCAACACATTCCAATTTGGTAATTTCGTAATAACAGTTTAAGATTATTCTTTTGCTGTGAATTCAGTTTAATTTCAAATTACACATTCTAGCACTGGATTAAATTTATCAGACACACATGCTCATCAGTGGCCTGAAACTCACAGCTGCTTAATGGAGTCAAAATAGATGGAGTTTTGGCCTCCTGTTGGTTTCTTTCTTGACCTATAGCTTTTAACTACATGTGTGTTTTAGTTTTTCTTATCTTGTTAGCCAACTGCTTTAAATTTCAATAGTTGTGTGTTGACCATTATCTGTATTGTATGTAATGTTTATAGAAAAAGTCCAATTGTCCTAGAGTCATGTGCCAGGATAAATAGCCTTTATCTGAAAATGGAGTCTGGAAAACTAAGAACAGAAAAATTAGACTTGTTGTTTTTTTAATGAATAGGCTATAACCCCCTGATAGGATTTTTGGACAAGCAGTATAAATGTGCACACTTAGTCCAGGAGTTTCCCAGTACACACTACATTAGTAACAGATGTGACATGAAAAAATCGTCAAATTGAATACTATTGCTGTACTACTATTTAAAATAGAATGTGGTGATGCATAAAATAACTAATTGTCCATTTACAAATTGCGATGCAACATCATTCTGTTGCTTCCATAGGGTACCTCTCAAAATCCATCCTCCAATTGTCTAACTTTTGAGCTGTAATCATACAGTTACTTTGTGTGGTAATACTATGGTGTGTCAGCATAGCTCCTGGGCCCACACTCCTTTACTGTGGTATTTCATTTCTGAGACAATCAGTTTATAGTGTTTTAAATTTAACACAACCGTTTCCAAGAAATAGTGAGTGATTTGGGCAGACTGCTTAGAGGAAGTGAAGTGAAAATGATTTAAGTAGAATTGTACATTTCTAGGAGTCTTGAAGTGGCATTGTCTCTGTTCGGCCAGCTGCCAGGTGTTCATCCCAAATGAAAAGTTAAAACCAAGATTTTAAAATCATTAAGCAAGTCACTTTGACAGTGTGGAGGTTTATTTTCGTGTGCCTATTAATGTCACACTATGCCAAGAACTGGGACTGGATAGAAAGGGATTTGACTTACAAAAAATTAATTTCTCTGATGGCAAAGTAACCCAACGCAAGTGAATATGAAACCTCTAACTGTAGAACCATGCATAATCATGGGATTATTGGGGATTAGAAACAAAATGTATTATTGGTATTATCTTTAACCATTCCATCAAGTTAGGTTGGATGTAGAAACCTATTTGATTTTTGAAACAAGGAGATTTTTTTTTTTTTTTTTTTTTGTAAAATGTCATGTCAATTTCCAGCATACATGTTTGTTGTCATCTACTGTAGTTTAGTAGCAGGTATAATATTGATTGACTGTTGAAGATCTCTTCAGGTAACATCTTTAACCCCTTAATGCCTTTTCTGTATCATACAATGCTTAGCCACCGCCTATATTTTTATTTTTAAATCCAGCCTCGCAAGCCAGAATTTTTCACATACAGTACATTGTGTTGCTGGACAGAAAAAGTGTTTTGTACAAGAAACGGAGTTTAATTAGGTTTTCTAATTTCGAAAATGCTTGGGACAATACTGGGTTGATCAGCTTTCAACTCTGCAAAGTCTTCCTCTAGAAAGTAATGCTGCACTCCTTTCTAGTGGTACACAGACAGAAGTTTTAAAAGGATGCTTTTTCCATAAGGTGTTGAATCATGCCTATGCCTTTTTAATGAAGATGTTTAGTGTTAGTGGAGATCTGTTCACTTCAGATTTGCATTGTAATTTGAAGATACTGTAACATTTGCATTTGAACTTTTATAATAAGTGTCTAGTTTTTTGGTTGTGTTCAATGGGTTTTCAATATGTTCGGTAGGTTGTAGTCATATTGTAAAAGTGGGCAGAAGGCGAGGGATGAGATTTTGGCAGCTTTGTCACTGCCTGTGAGTGTGTGTGCACTGCTGGTTTGTTTTCCAGGCTGCACAAAGGCTAATCCCTGCTGGTTACCGGAGTGAGAGAGTCTGGGAAGCCTATTGTTTCAGTTGTAGACCATATGGCAATAGTGGAGATCAAAGCATTTAGGAAATTGGCACTCTTCATTTTGAAGCAGTTATTAGTTCTAACACAACATTTCCTAATGTTGTGCTTTTGTGTGTGTGAAACAGGAGCTTGTTTTGAGATGGAATTTAAACCAAACCATTGTAGCTATGCTGTTTTGATTCAACTGATTTGATATTGATAGTGATACAGACTTTGTTCTTTTTTAGTGTTTTGAAGAGATACTAGATGCAGCATGGTTGGTGTAAAACAATGTGACCAAGCCTCTATAATATAATCAATTTTTTAAAATGTTATTTTTATTTATTTTTTATTGCAGTGTTATCTGCTTTTGCCACATATTTCCTGTGGATTTTCATGTGCAACCAGTCTGCTGTCCATAGGATGTCCCAGTAAACAAGATGCAACACCCAAGAGTTAACCATAAAATTCAGACAAACATCTAGCACTTGCAGCAGGGAAAGAAAAACATGCCTTTTTTCAGGTTAAGTCAAACTAGGATGATTTGTTCTTTCCAGGTTGGTAGGAAAATTGGATAGCAGCCTTCAAATGTCTTTCAATAAATCTGATCTAGCCAGTGGCATGTATACAAATAATGTCAATGGCATATTTACTTCTAAATGACACTATGCTATTTATTGTTAAGAAAAGAAAAACACTTCAAATCCCACATTTGCCACTGTTATCTCAACTTATCGCAGATAAACCTTAGCTTAGTGAAAGGAAACTGGAAAGCCATCTTTCACTTACAGTTCTAGTTAAAAGCATCAAGAGACATTCAAGTCAAGTAGTGTAGCCATTGAATGAAACTGCATTAAGCAGGCAAAATTCATTGTTAATGGGCCCAAGTATCAGCATTTTTTTCTTTAATTCCAAGCCTTAGAGTTATTTCTTTCAACGGCAATTGTAGTTTCTTCTCCTCCAAATTAACCTTATCCAATAAATGAATCAATATTCACAAAAAAATATATAAGCGGACAGGATAAAAGAAACCATTCAAGCTTTCAATATACAGACTTTTTGATGATCAGATGTAGAGCATTTTTTATGTGATGCTATCTTCAGCATATTGCTTTATAATAAGTTGTATAATGAGTTGTAGTGTGGATTTTGGATCATTTGTATCATTTTTGTTAATAACATTTTAGAGCCTGCTTGTTAGTCACTGGTTTTCTTACAGCAAAATCCAAAACAAATATACCACAGACTGTATAAACTGACATTACTACTTTTCTTGGCTGCCGTATTATGAGCCGGCATGATCATTGTCAAAAATGTCAGGGTCTGATACTTTGAAGAATATTTCTTGCTGAAGTCACTGAAGGCTATAAAACATATACTCTGCATACCCAGCCCTAAAACCGAATATTAACGTGTTGTGTTTCAGAATTGTACATTATGCCAGATATAGGGGGGAGCACATTTTTCTATTTTGAGGATTTTCAACCTTTTCTAAAGTTAGTTTAGAACCAGTAGTCCTCTTTGCATGTAGATTCTTGGCATCAACCCAGTGCCCTTCTTGGGCTGCATTATCTTTCATTGCTGGACAAAGAAAGATGCATTGTTGCTGTTTTCAAAGCCTGCACTCGCACTGTAGGCTTCCTATTAGAACTTTGGAAGTACCTCTGATTTTGAAGCCTGAGTGCAGCACTCTGTCTGGTTGAAAGCCTCCATTTTGTCCACTGATTGTTGAGCAGAGTTTATGTACATAACAACTCAAGAGTCAAATACTATCTACAACATTTTAGCGCTTTTATTATTTATTATCAAAAGATACTTTAAAACTGCCAAAGCTTCTTAATGCTTGCAGGCTTGTTGAGAGGTGTTATCATTGTTGGGCGATGTAGGAAAGAGCAGTTTAATTTTATTTATACAGAATTTATCAGGAGTGTGAAATATCTTAACAAGCATAATCTCTTACAAAACTACACTGTTTATGTTGAAGACATTTAAGCAGGGTTTGAACCTAAACATGTATAGCAATTATCAGCACATTGCTCTTAAAAAGCCACCATGCTTAGTGAATCACTAACTTTTGTATTTGCAAAACCCTGTTTGGGTATAATTTTGTTCTATAGCTTCTAAATATCACAGCATGGGTTTGTTTGAGTTTTTTGTTGTCTTGTGCTTCCCCAGTTCAGACATGTGTCTTGATGCTATTTTTGTATGTTTGTATACCCTGATTTAGTTGGTTGCATGCCCTTTGAGTCATTCTGCTGGAAAGCATACAATAAAACTGCATGTCTGTACTGTTCAAACCAATTTGCGTAAAATAAAAATGAAATAAATGCTCAAACAGGTTTACAAACACAATGCCTCACACTCTTCCAGCAGCTATACAGTTAGCATTTCTGTTTAGCTTCAGTAGTGTAAGCAAATGGGGAGACAAGTGACAAGTTCCACTTAGCTGGGCCACCCAGGAACAGAGAAGTGAAAGCAGACATGAAAACAAATCACATTTATTCATTATCACACCAAATATGTCTCTTTCAGAGCTCACAGCAGCTTAAACTTAATTCTTTGGCAGTCCTTTCCTTTTTAGATTGGTGTTCACAGTAAATATAACCCACACCCGGATACCCATTATAACCCACAATAATCTTTCACAGGTTTTGTGAGAATTGGTCTTTGAAACAAACTGTTATAAGAAACGCAAAGACTCCTGGGGGTTTTCTATAAACAATTTTGAAAACCACTGCATCAGATAAAAAGCCTCTGCAGTAGCAGATCCACTGGTTGTTTCAATTACATTATTCTTGTAGGTGACCACTCAGACACAAACTACGGAATATAATGGGCACACTTGTGAGTTCATTGACATATTATGACGTTACCACTCGGCAGTCGCCAAAAACAGGGACTGCGGAGTTCAAAAAGGTGCGCTATACTTCTTGACCCTGCAATTGCATAACCAAGATTTCTTGTTATGCTTATCGATTGTTACAGTGAGTTTCCTATTTTGACCTGTTTCTCTGGGAGCTTAATTTTTAAACATGGATCTCTTCAATTTACACACTTACCTTTTAGTGGAAGCAATCCCATATGGCTTTGTTGTCTTACTGTAGGCAAGCAACTTTCTGCTTGTTGCCCATATGTTTGTTTCAGTAACACCTTCTTTTTGCACAGCAGCAGTTTGAACTCCAGGACATTCACATGGCATCAGATATAAACAGGACTATCGGCACTGGCATGCAAGCAGTTTTTCTTCAGAAGAAATGGAATGCTGCAATAGAAAACAAAGCTGAGTGTTTGAAATGTTAGCCAGATGAAGTAAGCAAATTGTTTACCTCATTAGTAAGCACAATTAAGCATGTGTTTTTTTTTTTTTTTTTTTTTTTTTTGTCTGAAGATGTCACGCTGAAGTTTAGGAAATCAATATGGACTGGAATTGTGGCTTAAAATAACAAAGAAAGACTCTTTTATCCACCCCTAGCTGGGATGTGTTTGATTTACCTTGTTTGTGTTGCAGAAAAAGTCTAATTTGTTGGCTGATTTTGTAGGTTTTCCAAAGTTCTTGATATTTATGTTAAATGCTGATATATTTACAGTAATCAGTGTCTGGTACCAATTACCAGCAAACCGATTTCATGTTGCAAATGGTTTATTAGTCTATGTCGGACAAAGCACTGTTTGTTTGAAAATGAATGGCTTGGTTCATCTTTGACCACCTCCACCATCACAAATGTCACAACCACTGCTTTTGCTCTCTGCCTCCACTACAAATATTATTCATATCTGCAACCTTTCATGGTTTATTTCTTCAAACTTTTGCAATGGTGATATACTTTTTTCTTTCTTTTGTTATACTGTGTTAAAGTGCTATTGACTTTACTTCTGCAGCCATGACCATTTCAGAAGTCTATGATTATGGTTAGCAAACAAGTTTACTTATAGATCCAAGCTTGTTGTGTGTCCTTAAGACTGGAATTTAGATTTCAGATTTTGTATGTAAGTGGTGTTAAAGCATTGCCAAATCCGTTAATGTTGAAATCTAATTGAAGCAATTGGGACAGATATTTAAACATCATAGCTGGTCATATGCATTATTTGACTTATCGTCATCCCCACTGTAACTGTTACTGCACAAATAAACTTGGCACTGAAACTCCGACCTGTACTGTATATGGATATATGCTGTAAAATGCCGTGTGTATAGCATATTATTTGCACATTAGTCAGACAGCTATTCACATTGATTGTCCATATCTTATTCATCACTACATTTTACTGTTTTATTGGCAGAGTTTCTTATAGTTTATTGTATTTTTCATACATTTGTTTGAAGGTTTGTGTTCTGTTCAAACTCCTCCTGAAACCATATAAAGCAAATATTTTTTGTAATTGCCCTTTTATATTATACAAGAGACATTTGGAAGTGTTTTAGAGAAAAAACTGTCTGATGGAAGTGCCATTATTTTTAACTCTTCCTGTGGGCCAAGTCATCTATAGTGGACTTTCTGTACCTCTGAACTCCTTCAAGTCAAGGCATAATATCACATAACTCCCACTGTTTCGGTATCTCTTTGCCCAGAGGTGAAGGCAGCTTTTCAAAGCTGATCTAAAATTGAAGACTCAGAGAAGGAAGGGGAGGGGAGGTGGGGGGCATCTGATATGATGTATGAAAAAACAAAACAATATAAAGGGAGTTATTGTGCCTGTTGCACTTAAAAAAAAAAAAAAAAAAAAAAAAAAAAGCCATAGTAATTGCTTACAGAAGCTAAGATTTTATTTGATTCTTGCATGCAATTTATCACCAGCTTGACAAAACTAGTGTCAGAATGTGAGGTTCACTGTCATAGTCTGCTGAAAGGCAGCATTTTATAGTTGTCGTTCTTTCCTGGTCAATAACTGTGAATTGATTTAGTCCAAACAGAGACAATTTTCAGTTCTTACTAATGAGGATTATCGTCTTTCTGTTTGGTGGGTTATTTTTCAGTAATATAATCTTTAACCTGGCACCCATTGAAATATAATGGCTGTGCTAAGAAAGTAACGCCCCTGTCTGTTAACACTTGTCCTAATGGCATACAGTAGCACACAAGCTGTTGAGCTCGTTCCACACATTACAAATATCTATTTAGTAATGTGTGGGTAATAAATCTCCTCCGTGAGGTGAAGTGGATTCAATAAAAAAAAGGAGCTGGAGCGTCAGTATTTAGATTCGCCTCTGTTAAGATTTAAAAATGATCCCACTTTTCAGGGTAAACATCTTGTCAACTGCAACAAACATGTGGTCAAGAATTATCATGGAGCAATAACACTACTGCTTTTCTTTGGCAATTTATCCTCCAAGTTTCAAGATGTGAAAATTAGAGCAGTATTTAAGCAATTAGGCTTTGAAAAGTTGGGCAGGGAAAATGCATTGTAACAGAACTTCCAAGTCAGATAAGGTTTTGACAATTGAGACGATTTTATTAGCTAATCAATTGGCAAAACATATGTCATTGGGTTTTGGAGCAATGCATATGTATTTATAATTGACTATTCAAACTTTTTTTTTTATATTCATTCCCTTGTTTTTTTTTTCCTTTCGAAAGACTGGTAGCAGTTTCACTGTGTGCTTATCTAAAGAAGTATGAATATGTTCTTTATACTAGGGCAGATGTGTCACTTATGTACAATGTAGAATTGCTTATCAGAATTAAATGCAGCATATTTAACAATTCACTTCCTTTTAAGGCACATCTCTGATTTGGTTAGAATGGATTTAATAAGTATTATGTTTATAAACCAGCCAAATCAACTGATCAGTCCTTATTCTCTGTGGCGAAGGTGAATTGTTGTGTCTAACCTTTTTAGGTTTCTCCAGTTAGTTTTCATCCAGAATTGTTACTTGCAACTTGCTCTACAAATTGGTTTGTTCATAACCCTATTGGGCCTGCAGCTCTCTACACTGGCACTGCTAATGTCTTAACACTGAGACAGGGAAAAGGCAAGTGTGGGTGGGAGTCATCCTGCTAACAGCAACAAATAAAACATTGTTGTGCCATTGACTTAATTTTGTTGGTGGGTTTCAAGTAATGCCACTTGTACTATTTGAATAATCCTAACAAGGTCTGCAAAATAAAACTTGCCAGCCATGTTTCCCACTTCACTGATACTAAAAGTGCACTGACCGGTTGATTTTTAGATTGGCAGAAAAGGAGTTGTGTTTTTCCTCAAATGACTAAGTAATTTTCTTAAGCAAATGGTCTGCCATACATAGGGAAAGATGGAAGATACAGAATGATAGATATAAGCAGGTAATTTTACATTCATGATTTAAAATGACTGTGGACCTTTCTGAAGACCCCATATTTGCTTTGGATTTTCACCCATAATCTCAGAAGGAGGTAGGTATTATGAGGAATGGTCAGACCAAAAAAAAAAAAAAAATAATACTTGAAATAAATACAGTACTTGCAATCCTAGTTGTCAAGGCTCAGCTGTTTCCATAGACACGGTCTGAAGGGAAGGAAGATCTTACTAGCACTTGTGCAGATGTATAATTTGGAGTGAGTCGTTTGGGAATTCAAATTGTGATGGAAGAGAAGAGACGTATATTTCTAAAATGCCTAAACCGAGTATAACAGTTAAACAACGCTGCAAAGAATTTCTCCTGACTTCTGGCCAACTGTTTAATCCACTGGAGATAAGTGGATAAAATATGTATTGTGAACGTGCCACTGCTGAGGGAAGTGGAACTAAATTATTTTAGTGATGAACAAAATTTAGCAATTATGAAAGAAGTACATTGTTTGTTTGTTTGTTTGTTGTACAGTAGATGCTGACTATTAGCAATCCTGGTAAAGACAACTTTCGGTTATTAACAAAGTTTCTTGTTAATGTTAATGGATTTCGGATATTAGCAATATCTGCCGCTTAATGACAACTTTTTTTTTTTTTAACAGTTTCTATGGCTACGGCACGCACACGAATACATCACGCACACGCATCGCAGCATATATTTATGTGTCAGTTTTCATAACAGAGCTGTACATTTTATTGAGTCTGATTGTCGTCTGTCATCTTGGCTTCAAAACATGTAGACCTTTCTATAGCTGATAAAGTTTGGATTCTGAAGACACTGCGTGAACCCGGTGCTAAACAAGTACAGGTAGCAAAAAAGTTTGGCCTCTCAAAATCAGTTGTAGCATGCACAATTGGGGGTGATTTACAGCTGAAGGTGGTGAATCGTAAAAAAACAAACATTGGATGACTACTTTTAAAATGGTACTTCTGTATTAAATGTAAGTCTTGTATACCAAGTTTGTTTACTGCTTAAGGATATTGATAGTATATTGTTGTAGTACTATGTGTACAATACGGTACTGTGTGTACTTTTTTGTTTTACACATCCGTGTAGTGTTAGTGAACAGTTGTTTGTTCTGATGTTTGGTGTTTTTTGTGTTTATTTTTTAACACTATAATGAACCAAGACTTATTTCAGTGTGCTGTTTCTACAACTGTACTATACATAGCTTTTCAATGTACATATGAAAATGTGGCTTTTCGCTTAGCTTTTTGCTGAGAACAGAGAAGTTGGTAATAAATTTGTTTGTTTGTTTGTTTTCAGGGGTTCACATTATTAAGAAGCTGTACTTGGGCTTGTTCATTTTCCTCTTCATGTTATTTTTGCTTCCTGGACTGTCTGGATTTCTTGTGATGGTTTTGAGGTTTTTCAGAGGGTCTATCATTAAACATGCACAGGAAGGCAGATAAATAAACCTCTCGTTTTCTGAGCACCAAAAAGTATTTATCTTGTTCAAAGGTGGACATGCGGTTCAACGCCAAATCCAAACATGAGCTTTTACAAATGCTACAGGTACCGTGAAACTTCTAACCTTTTTGGAGGTGGAGCTGTGAGGGTGATGAGTGGAACTTTTGAAGTTACATGTGCGTAGCATACAGTGTTGGGAGTGATTTTAAAGAGCTATTTATGCAGTTTACACTTATTTCATAGCCTAGAATTTATTTATTTGCTGGAAATTACTTTAATGTCACCTTTTTAAAAAAAAAAAAAAAAAACCAAAACTGATTTTAAATAGTTTTAAATTATAACTAAATGTTTATGAAGTATTTGAAAGGGCTTCAAATTGGAAGTGTCCTATGAACAACCTGTTTGAAAAATAGTATGCAGCTTTTAAATGTTTGCACCATGCAGAGTTTGCCCATTTTATTTTCTGAAGCGGGAAAATGTTCTTGCTATACAACACTAGAAAGAAACTACTCTGAATGGTAATTGGTCGATAACTATTATGTAAATATATTTTTTGGGGGGGAAAAACTGTTCAGTAGAAACCAAATCAACCAACAAAAAATGCATAAATTAGTA
Source organism: Polyodon spathula (assembly GCF_017654505.1). Taxonomy (NCBI): domain Eukaryota; kingdom Metazoa; phylum Chordata; class Actinopteri; order Acipenseriformes; family Polyodontidae; genus Polyodon; species Polyodon spathula. Next base: position 39,031,761 of record NC_054535.1, read on the forward strand.
AGGTATGCCTTCTGACTGCTTTGTTTAATTTTCATATCTGGGACACCATGCAGTTCCCATTCAATTCGAAGACTACCACCACCAGATAGGTATGACATATTCCTGCCCTTCAGGTAGGTATCGCTGAGTTCCATACCAGAGCTGCCGAAAGGCCCCTTCTCGTGATGATGCACTCGGTCCCGCCTACCAAGGGAATAAAACTGTTACTCGCAGGAAGATCCTCCTCGTTTTTGGTACAGTAAGACCTCTGTGTTGAGCTGAGTGTGTTGATAGAAAAGAGCTTCTCAAGTCGGTTGTATTTCCCCTGCATTTGTGCTGAAAGCTGGCTTGCCGTTTTCCTGGAATCAGCGACTTAAAAAAGAGTCCTTTATTGCCTTTCTGTCTTTCAGCGGCCTTCACGCTTGCGTGTTAGACCACTCCTTTTTATCTGTGTGTCGTATGTGAGCGACTGTCTGTGCAGTCATCCGTGAATGATTGTCTATTCTTTCTGAGAGTACACATGTCCTCCTCGGGGCTAGGCCTTGCCGCTTCCCCGCTGTTGAGTAATTCTGCTAGCACAGACCCACTGCTACAGTGGTTAGGGCCTTGTATGAAAGGTGTACTCTCCCTCCTTTTGCTATCTTTCTGAGTTTTGCTGTCTACTTAAACTCAACCACTGCGGCTTCGGCCTTGCGGCCCCATCTCCCCCGGTGCATGTTACGCGCTGACCAGGTGTGTGTGTGTGTGTGTGTGTGTGTGGGTTGACCACGTGGTAGGGTAGGCACCTTGTGTAGCGGCCTTCTCAGTGCTGTGGTATGGCGGCACGTGCAGAGCCTGTGAGATAGTTCTGAGAGTATAGGTATTCTCCTGGGGGCTTTGCCGTATCCCCGCTGTTGAGTTACCCTTCCAGCCGCGTTCTCCTCCATGGGGCTAGGTCTTGCCGCATCCCCATTGTGGAGTAGTTCTGCCAGCTACAGGCCCACCACAGCAATGAGTCGGGCCTTGTACAGAAGGTGTACTAATCTCCCTCCTCTATCTCAGTGCTCAGGTGCTTAGAGTAGTAACAGGCGGTGCCAATGCCTCTACGGTAGTGCACAATAATGCTAAATGGTACATGGTGCATTTAGTGCCCTCAGTACTCTGTGTACACGGCCCTCTGTAAACACAGTGCACAAGTGCTAGTACCTCTACCATGTAGTGCGATTATGCACAATGTGACACGGTACTCAGTGCACACGGCCCTTGGAATGCATGGTGCAAGCAGTGCATGAGCTGCTTGTTGCGTAGCCACTGCTCTCCTAGCATATACCTTACGTATGGCGCGGTACGTGGTGCACAAGGTTCCCACGGTACTTGCCGCATGATACAGAGTATTACTGCTGTAACGCTAGTGATTTTTACACTACGTTAATGCTTCCAGTGTTTAACGCAGTGCGAGCAGTGCTTTGGTGCTATGCACAAAGTCAGGCCCATGTCGGGGTCCTGTCCCTGTATGGCCTGTAATGCTGTCATCCTGTAGCAGGATAAACATACCCTCTGCGTGTGGTGCTTGGGCGTTCCTCATGCCACCGCTCACGTTAAAAGGGACGTGGCATGTAGGGTCAGTGTGGAGAGAGCCAGGAGGGTGAGCTCCACGTCCTCTACAGCCAGACCGTCAGTGGCTCTGGGTGCCCCAGAGAGCATGTACAAGGACTCGCTGCTTGATGTTGCCAATGCACAGGCCTCCCGCAGTCGCTCCCCATCTACACTGTCGAGACGGGTGAAGCATTCTAGACAGGCGAGGGACATTAAGGACCTCAAGGCTCAGATGGCGCAGGTCCTAGAGCTGTTGACCAAGCAGGCACCGATGGCCCAGGCCCCTGTCAAGGATCCGCCGCAGCCCCAATTTCCATACACCCCCCCTCCCCTATGGGAGTGCAGGTTGGTTGGGGATAGCCGCCTCAGCTGGAACAGGAGGATACGCTTTCCATAGCGGCTTCGGGGGGTGGAGTGTCTTTCTCCTCTGATATGCAAGTGGGTGAGACCCTTGTTGAAGAAGAGCCCGGCTCCGAGAGTGTCTCGGAGACCGGTTCCACCCCGTTATCCAGCTCGGTCTCTGCTCTCATGGGTCGTGCTGCAGGTCCCCTGGATGTCAGCGAAAGAACTACGCCGTTCAGTTTTTCGGACACAGGCACTGGCTTCTCGCCCTCAGAGTTTCCCAGCCTTCCCAGATTTTATGGAGGAAGTATGCTCCTCCTGGGATCTCCTGGCTTCGGATCTAGTTTACTTAAAACAGGCCGCACTGCTTGCCTCTTTGGAAGGCGCAAATAAGCTCGGCCTGGCGGGGTTCCCCCGGTAGACTCCACCATCACGGCCCTGGTTAAGGCCCCGCCAGTGGGTGGTACGGCTAGAGACCCGGCGTTCCCGAACCCTCAGTGTAGGTTGATGGAGACGCTTCTGAAGCGAGCTTACACAGCAGAAGCGCAGGCAATTCAATTAACCAATATGGCAAGTGTGCTTACCGCATATTTGGACGGTGTACTGCATGAGGCCCAGCTCCCTGAGCCGGTGACCTCCGAGTTATGTCTCCTGTCCAGTATGCTGCTGCAGGTCTCCGGTCTCCAAGGACGAGCCCTTGGCTGGAGCCTAGCCAGCTTGGTGGTCACTTGTAGACAGCTGTGGCTAAAACAAGCCAAGGTCCCAGATACGGATAAGGCAGCGCTACTTGATGCGCCCATGTCCCCAGGGCACACTTTTGGGCCAGCTGTGGAGGAGATACTACAAAGGTCTCACCGGGAACATGAAGCATACCGTCAGTTTGCTGCGTTTCTCCCTCCCTGTGCATCTGCAGACTCCCCAGACTCGAAATATCACTAGAACAGTCCCAATCCCCACAGCTCTGCTGGGTGACCTAAGGCATCGCCTTCAGGGCACGTCATCATGTAACCTGGCTCTGTTTGGCACCGAACGTTAGGTTACCCTGGTTCCCTGAAAGAGAAGACGACCACCACCTGCGAGGTCATTACAGTCGCCCTCACGGGTTCGATGGAAGATCTTCCTGTGAGTGATGGTTTTATTCCCTCGGTAGGCAGGACTGTGCGTCATCACGGGAAGGGGCCTTTAGGCAGCTCTCGTATAGAGAGCTCAGTGGTACCTACCCGAAGGGCAGGAATATCCCACTAACTGGTGGTGGTCGTCTTCTCTTTCGGGGAACCAGGGTTACGGTAGGTAACCTAAGGTTAACTATATGTAAAATAAACATGTGCTACTTGGTGCATGGCGTACTATTGCATTCCTGGGAACCTGTGAAAACACTGACACAATTTGTAATGAATCATCATAGTGACGAGGTAAGACAGGCAACATTACAAAGAAAATAACTAACAATAGCACTAGTTTATGTACAGTTATGGCCAAAAGTTTTGCATCACCCTATAGAAATTTTGCATCATAAAGTTGAATGAAACCTGCTGAAATAATGTTGCTTTAACATATTAAATTACTTTAATATGTTAACGCAACTGCTTTGCAGTTTTCCATATGCTTAATAAAAAAACTGACAAATCTGAAAAATGTGACATTTCAAACTCTAACATGAAATGCTATTATTATGGCTTCCGGTAGACTTTTGCAATATCATATTGTAGTTTCTTGGATTACATGATAAATAAGATCTAAATTATGTTCATCAATTATTTATTTATTTTTATAAAAATTGACTCGGTCCTAAAATTTATAGGTGATGCAAAACATCTGGCCATGTCCTGTTTCAGTACGAGTAGGTGAGAAGTTGACCTCGCTCAATTAGTTTTGTCAGCGAGCCAGGTAACCTTGAACTGAAAATTGGGGGCTCTTGATTATAAAATGTCAAGAATGCTTTTCTCTGCCACGAGCCAATAGGTGCATAATTCCTGTTATTTTTCACTGAAGTTATTTCAGCTTGTTTAGGCCTGCTAACAACCTGTCTTAACGAAAGGCAAATGCATTGTGACTGGTGTTGTTCTATGATTGGCATCCCTGACTGCATGTTGGAGCTAATGCTTTCAGCTAGCCAGATAAAAGTAATTCTTTCATTTGCAGTTTGCTGTAATTGTCAGTTCCGGTTACAGGTCAATGAATGTATTGTGCGCCTTTGTTGTTGAATCTACAGTTATGTACAGTGACCTTTTACACTTAAACCAGAGTACAACAGGCACATTATAGAAGGGAATTTTAAGTTTCAATCTTTTTGTTTGTCTGCATTTTTCAATGACATACAAGTCTATATAAAAAACAAATAAACAAAAAAAATAATTTCCCGTCCGTATTCTTGACGGCAGGGGTCAATTCTTCTGTTGCCTCTGTACAGTGACACATCACCGCTTTCATCTCTGTAAAGGTGTCCGAGTTACAATAGAATTGACAGGGTGCGGTTTAACTCTTTCTGCACCTTTTTAACCACTGCAAAACATACCCTCCTCACATCATCAGTTTTCACAGGTGCTTTTTAGAAGCTGTCAAAAGTATGAACTGCAGTTAATGGCCCAGAGTGGAACACCATTTGCTGTTTTTGTAAAGTGGTTGGTATTCAGCAGTACCACCAGCAATCCAGAATTGAGGTCTGATGGAAATATAACTTGTTTATTAGAATAACAGAAATAATCCATGTGTCACTAATAATATTCTCATTTACCCCTCCAGGGCCTCACATATATAATATGTACAAGACTGTCTCTAGCCAGTGTGATTTTGTGCTGTAACTATACTTCTGGAGTTTTGTCACAGGTTTTTAATTTAGTGAAAGAACGTTACTTTAAAAGTGACTGGCCTGCAACTGATCACACAGTTTTGTTTTAAAAATGGAATAAAACGATCATCCCATGATTTGTCTTGACTTACTCACTGAGATGTACCTGCTTTCAGATGTCTGTAATCAGTCATCCACGTTGTACAGAAATTTCTCCATGGCCCTACTGAACAGTTAAACGCCCCAGCTATGCTGTCCTGATTGTCCATGATGACGCTGTACACCACTGACTGTTGTGGCGGGTATTTCTAATAGAGATGTATAAAAAGCTTTAGAGCATTGCATTAATCTATCACACTTTCAGATACATTTAGCTCATGTTAAATGGATCCAGCAGAGTTAAAAAGTCCTGGGAATGAGGAAATCAATGAGCATGCAGCTAGACATTGTAGACGTTATTAAGGATATGTGAAGATCTGAGCTGTGTTTTTTTTCCCCCACTGTAAAAATTGGCTACTTTCACAGTCTAACAACAGGTATTTTCAAGATTTTTCATGAGTTTTTAAACCTAATTTGTTAAAGCAGTTACAAACAGCATTGCTGCATTCAGTATGTGTAATTATTGAGTTATTATACAACAATTGTTTCTAAATATTTTAATTGCTTACCTGACAAGCAGTAAATGCTAAATTGTAGAATATTTTCTTTTTTTAAGTCCACCCTTTTAAAGACATAATATTTTTAACCATCATCGAGTTATCAAACAAAAATAAAAGTTAAAAATAAGACTTGTGAAATGTCCCCTTCATGTGTTGGAAGATGTATTGGATCTTTAGCAGAAATATTTCTGGTCATTGATGCAGCTGGTGTCTTTTTTGTTGAAGATATTTTAAAGAAATTTCAATCATTTACTGGAAGCAAACTAAAGCAGCCTCCAAGTTCATAAATACAGTGCAACAGTAGTGTATTAATAAGGCAAACGGTTGCAGTATTTCCTTTTAAGGGCTAAATGTATATACCGTATTTACATTATTCTTTGGGTACAGGCAAGTCTAAGGGGAAATTGTTAACCTTTTAATATGCAGACTGAATCATTAGTGTATGAATCCAAACAGTACATCTGCCATGCGTCAGCTACTTTGTACAAAATGTTTTTTTTTTTTTTTTAATAGAACTGAAATGCAGGTTTGCATTTTTTCTCTAAGAATATGTAAATATTCTGCTGTGTATATTTACAGTTAAAACACTGGCAGCTGAGCTGTACGGTCAGTAAATAAAGTGCGTACTATAATTTAATTTCTGGCTTCAAAAGTAAAACTTATTGACAATTTGCATTAAAATAATATAATAAAGTACTGAATTTTCATTGTTCAAAACAGTGACTTTAAAGATGGTTTGTTGAGTCTGAATATTACCGTATATTACTGTATAATATTTGTACAAATAGCATTGTCCTGATCTCCATTTAATATAGTCTTTAAATAACTCAACTGGCTGTTCGCATGCAAAGGACATTGTGCTGCAGATCTTACCTAGTATAAACTACAGTCAATTCAAAGACCTCACATTTTCCTATATGAAAGATACACATATTATGGTAACTAAGTGGTTTTTTTTTTTTTTTTTTTCATAACAGTTGAAAACAACCCCTTGAAGCCAACTCATCCACACATGTTTGCATCAATTGCTGCTTTTAATATGACTCATGTTCTCTGATTGGCTGAGGTGTTGAAGGCTTTATGTTCATTTTTTTACAATACAATTTAACATGGTATTATTTTAATACTTCACAGTGGGTATCTTACTTGCATGTCTGTAAACTTTTATACTAAAACCTTTTCTTCTTTTTTTTTTAATTGCTCAGGTCTTGACCTGGGACCACCAGGAATGATACGCATTGTTGACCAAAGCACTTAATTTAATTACATATGATTCATAGGCCCCAGTGCACAGCTATTAAGTATGTCCCATAATATTTATACAGAAGTATCTGTTTAAGGAACTGTTACGTTGGCAACAAGTTGGACTGTGCCAGAGACCATAGCTGTCAGTCAATATAAAACTTAAAGCAGCAGGAACACAAACATTGGCAACAATTTTAAGATCTATTTGTAGATAAGTCTAGATTACAGTGACCTTGTTGTTTTACTGCTGCAGACATTTTAGTAAATTGTTGCTTTTAGGGAGAAGTAAAGGCATCCATTGTCCTCTGTGTTTTACGTGCTCATTCATTTTCTGTTGTCAACTCCCTAACAGTAACTACATAATGTGATATAAAAAAATGTAATCTTGTTTTTAATCACATATTTAATTGATAGAATTACTGCATCCATCTTATTTATTGTTATTGTTATTATTATTTTAAAATCTTCAGCAGTATGGTTATTGCTGTAGAAGTGTCGGGCTGCTGGAAATGTCAAGGTGTTGATTCGAATGTTTTGTAAATTTTCCACAAAACAATCTGCTAGACGTCTGTTAGTTTCCCCAGTGTATAACTGGTTGCATTTTGTGCAAGTGTTGCAGTACACTACTCCTTTAGAAGTACACTTAGATAGATGTGGAGTGATGATTTAGGGCCTCTGATCTCAGTTTGGGTATTCATATATTTGCATGTCGTTGCATGAGACTGTACCTTTTAAAGGTTCGGCAGAAGAGCGAATTTCACTGTGGACCACGTGTTCTTTCACGTTCTTGTCTCTTTTATCGGACATTAGTGGAGGATTTTAAAAAATAGGTGCTGTAGTTGAGTCTGGCTGTAGAATTGTAAAATGTCTTTGCACAATTTTCTGTATTTCTCTGTTGGTGGGACTAGAGGAATTCTGTTCACTGTGTTATGGTGGTATGTAAAGCATGCTTTCTGTCTAAAACAAAATGCGGGATTTAGCATTGTTGATGATCTCGTCTGGAAAACCGCAATTTGCAAAAAATCCACACATTTCATCACTTTTAATAAAGTCTTGATCGTCACTGCAAATACTTCTGAGTCTCTTAAGTTGGGAATCGGGAATTGAGAGTTGAGAATTAAGAGTTGGTAGGTTTGTAGTGAATAGTGGTGTTGATAGTGGAATTCTCAGCAGTGATGGAAATGTCTAAAAACGATGTTCTAGTCTCCAAGATGTGCTAAGTATATTCTAAAGCTGGGTGGGAATTTCATGCTGACGAAATGAACTGTTTCAAATCTTCATAAAAGGTACCAGAAATTCCAAAAATGACGAATTGATAAGTTTTCATGCCTCGGTAATGTATAGATTGTCACCATTAATATATATATATATATATATATATATATATATATATATATATATATATATATATATATATATATATATATATATATATATACACACACACACACACTCACACACTCACACAGTGCCTTGCAAAAGTATTCAGACCCTTCCTATGGTGTCCCATTTTGTGAAATTACAAAATGATGCATACACATTTTTTTTAAATTTAGTATTTTATTCAAAACTTGAGTGCTCAAACTGAACACTTCAAAGGGTAAGAACTTACAGTAAATGTCAGCAAAAACTAAAGAGAAAAAAATGAAATATGTTGATTGCATAACTATTCAGATCCATCAACTCAATATTGGGTGGAAGCACCTTTGGCAGCAATTACAGCCGCAAGTCTCAAGTACCAACTTTGCACACCGGCTTGGTGCAATTTGTGCCCATTCTTCTTGGCAGATTTGCACAAGCTCTCTCAAGTTGCTTGGGGATCGCTTATGGACAGTAGTTTTCAAGTCTTTTCACAGATTCTCAATAGGATTCAAGTCGGGGCTTTGACTGGGCCACTCAAGGACATTCACTTTCTTATAGTGTGGCTTTGGCCTTGTGTTTTGGATCATTGTCCTGCTGAAAGGTGAATTTGTTAAGTCTTTGGCAGACAGGTTTTCCTCTAGTATTTGCCTGTACTTTGCTCCATCTGTTTTTCCTTCAATCCTGACAAGCTTTCCAGTCCCTGCTGAGGATAAGCGTCTGCATGGCATGATGCTGCCACCACATTGTTTGACTGTAGGGATGGTTTTGACTGGGAGATGTGCTATGTTGGGTCTGCACCAAACGTAACGCTCGGCATTTAGACCAAAAAGTTCCAATTTGGTCTCGTCTGACCACATCACCTTTTGCCACATTTTTGCAGGATCACTCAGGTGCTTTGTTGCAAACTCCATGCAGGCTTTGAGACGGTTTATTTTTAATAATGGCTTCCTTCTTGCCACCCTCTCATATAGGCTACTTTTGTGAAGTGTTCTGAATATTGTTGACTGATGCACATTTTCTCCCATCTCGGCCACTGAACTCTGTAGCTCTTTCAAAGTTGTCGTTGGCTTCACAGTATCATTCCTCACCAGTTTCCTCCTTGCCCGGCTGCTCATTTTGGAGGGATAGCCTGATCTAGGCAGTGTCTGGGTGGTACAATGCACCTTCCATTTCTTGATTGCGTAGACTGTGCTCACGGGGATATTCAGAGACATCAACATTTTTTTTTGTACCCTTCTCCTGATCTGTGCTTTTCAATGACTTTATCCCTGACTTGCTTTGAAAGCTCCTTGCTCTTCATGGTTGAGTCTTAGCATTGAAATTCATTACCTGACCAAGGAACCTTACAGAGATGGGTGTTTTTATTCTGAAATCATGAGAACCACTAATATTGCACACAGACAGAGACCATTCAACTAATTATGTGGCTCGTTAGGGTCATTTTGTGCACCTGAATTAATTTAGGTTTGCCACAGCAAAGGGTTTGAATACTGAATTATGACTTGAATGCAATCATGACTTTTCCATTTTTATTTCATATTAATTGTCTATTTACTTTTTGTTTTTGCTCTGAATGTGTGGAGTAGGTTGTGCATATAACACATATTAATTCCTACTTCAAAGTGTTATGACTGCAAGCTTTAAAGCAACAAAATGTGAACACTGTGAGAGGGTCTGAATACTTTTGCAAGGCACTGTATACACTGCCTATAGGAAGTATTCACCCCCCTTGGACATTTTCCCAGTTTTTGTGTTACAACCTGAAATCTTGATGCATTTTTTTCTTTGTTTTACACAACCTACTCAACACTTTCAATGTGTGAAAAAATGTGCACAGTAAGTTAAATGGAGTCCATCTGTGTGCAATAAAAATGGTTCACATGATTTCAGATGAAATACACCTGTCTCTAAGGTCCCACAGTTGGGTAGTGCATGTAAAGCAAAGATACTACCATGAAGACCAAGGAGCTTTCAAAACAACTCCAGGATAAAGTTGTGGAAAGGCACAGATCAGGGGAGGGGTATAAAAAGATTTCAAAGGCATTGAATATCCCTTGGAGCACAGTCAAGTCAATAATTAAGAAGTGGAAGGTATATGGCACCACCCAGAATCTGTTTAGAGCAGGCCATCCTCCCAAACTGAGCAGCCGGGTAAGAAGGGCATTGCTCAGAGAAGCCACCAAGGGACCAGTGACAACTCTGAAAAAACTACAGCGTTCCATGGCTGAGATGGGAGAAACTGTCCATGTGTCAACAGTAGCTGAGGTACTCAACAGATCTGGCCTGTATGGAAAAGTGGCAAGAAGGAAGCCATTTCTGAAGCCATTTCTGTAGCAAAAGATTCTGTGGTCCGATGAAACAAAAATTGAACTATTTGGCCTAAATGCAAAGCGCTATGTCTGGCGCAAACCCAAAACAGCACATCACCCAGGTAACACCATCCCTACTGTGAGGCATGGTGGTGGCAGCATCATGCTATGGGGATGCTTTTCATCAGCAGGGACTAGGAAGGTTGTCAGGGTAGAGGGCAACATGGATGGAGCTAAATACAGGCAAATCCTTGAGGAAAACCTGCTTCAGTCTGCAAAAACCCTAAGACTGGGACGGGGATTCACCTTTCAGCAGGAAAATGACCCCAAGCATTGCTGTCCACCAATGATCCTCATCCAAATTTACAGAGCTTGAACAGTTTTGCCAAGTACAATGGACGAATATTGTGCAATCCAGATATGCAAACCTGGTAGAGACTTAACCCAAAAGACTCACATCTGTAATTGCTGCCAAAGGTGGTTGTACCAAGTATTGACTCCGGGGGCGTGAGTCAGTTTTTTATTTTTATTTTTCATTAACTGTTGCCTCTTCAAAGTGTTGAGTAGGTTGTGTAAATCAAAGGAAAACAAAAATCTAATTTAAATGCATCAAGATTTCAGGTTGTAACACAACAAACTATGAAAACATCCAAGGGGGGTTAATACTTAATATAGGCTGTGTGTGTGTGTGTGTGTATATATATATATATATATATATATATATATATATATATATATATATATATATATATATATATATATATATATATATATATAATTAAACAGATATATATAAACAGACAATCAGCTTCCAGATCTAGCAGGCTTCTATTTTGCATAGATGCCTGCTGGAAGGTTGAAGTGCTTAACTGTGAATTAATCAATCTGTGCATAATACCGGCTTTTATCCTTAACATTCTAATCTACAACTAATCTGCTAACATAAAAAGCTACATAAACATTGATACTTTCTGACGCTGGTCAGAGACAAGGGAAATCATGTCTATGACAGGACACCGTAATGAAAGCTCAATTCGCAGCTACTGGACAGCAAACCAACAGGAAAGACACGATTGGTCAACAATTCAGTCATAAGCTGGTGCAAAACAACACCCTGCATCAAAACCAGCTAGTCAAACTGCCAACCCTGTTTCAGTTCTTTCAGCACCAGCCAATCTACTCCTTTCCAGCTTCAATAATGCCCTACCTCCAACAACAAGTTTCGAGTCCGACTCCGGTATTGCATGATGGATAAGTATCTGCCTGTACATCTCAGGAGACCATTAATTCTGACCAAATCCCCTTCATTTGCAGAAATGCAGCCCCAAACTTGCAAAGAACCTCCACCATGCTTCACTTTTGCCTGCAGACACTCATTCGTGTACCGCTCTCCAGCCCTTCGGCGAACAAACTGCCTTCTGCTACAGCCATATATTTCAAATTTTGACTCATCAGTCCAGAGCACCTGCTGCCATTTTTCTGCACCCCAGATCCTGTGTTTTCGTGCATAGTTGAGTCGCTTGACCACGTTGGAGGTATGGCTTTTTGGCTGCAAGTCTTCCATGAAGGCCAGTAGATGGGTGTACCAGGGTCCCACTGTTTTCTGCCAATTCTGAGCTGATGACATTGCTGGACATCTTCCGATTGCGAAGGGAAGTAAGCATGATGTGTCTTTCATCTGCTGCAGTAAGTTTCCTTGGCCGACCACTGTGTCTACGGTCCTCAACGTTGCCCGTTTCTTTGTGCTTCTTCAAAAGAGCTTGGACAGCACATCTGGAAACCCCTGTCTGCCTTGAAATTTCTGCCTGGGAGAGACCTTGCTGATGCAGTATAACTACCTTGTGTCTTGTTGCTGTGCTCTGTCTTGCCATGGTGTATGACTTCTGACAGTAAACTGACTTCAGCAACCTCACCTTATCAGCTGAGTTTGGCTGTTCCTCACCCAGTTTTATTCCTCCTACACAGCTGTTTCTGTTTCAGTTAATGATTGTGTTTCAACCTACATATTGAATTAATGATCATTAGCACCTGTTTGGTATAATTGTTTAATCATACACCTGACTATATGCCTACAAAATCCCTGACTTTGTGCAAGTGTACCTAGAAGAATTGATGCTGTTTTGAAGGCAAAGGGTGGTCACACCAAATATGGATTTGATTTAGATTTTTCTTCTGTTCACTCACTTTGCATTTAGTTAATTGATAAATATAATCTATTAACATGTCTATTTTTGAAAGCATTCTTACTTTACAGCATTTGAGACTTGCTGCCTGTTAGGCTTGGTTGAGGGAAAGGTGATTGGCTGTGCTGGTCCTCAGTCAGCATGTGGGCGGGTCTGGACTGAGTGTCCGTTGGCAAAAAAACATCCGGTGGAGATGGTTCTGGGCGACTGCAACGCCATGCTGCCGAGGGGAGCGGTGTATACTCGGGAGGAGAGGGTCTGCTCTGCAGGAATGACAGCTACGCAACCCTGAAACTGCAATTGGTGCTTGTGAAGGCAATGCCCAGCCAAGGCCGTATGAAGCAGCAGGAGTTGTTGTATGAATACTGGTTCATCAGTACGTTAGTTTAGGGGATAGTGATCCCATGTTATATATAGCGAGGGTTACGTAGTGTAGCCGGTTCCTGGAGCGGGATGCCTCGTTTATAAGGCTAGCACTCGCTATGTGTGGCACCTTTTATTTGTAGTTTTTGTACTGTGTTTTATTTTTGTACAGCTTGCTGTTTGTGTCCTCTGCGTTACCATTGCTGGTGACGTCACATGACCCCTTTGTTTATTTACTTTTGCATGAATAAATCGGTGTCAGCATTTCAGCTCCATTCCCAGTTGTCTCTCTGTATTGCTTAAACAGCGGCTACCCACATGAGTTAATTGAATGCTCCTTAAACTCGTAGGCTACCCTTCTGCTCCCCCCTCCAGAAATGTTTACGGTCTCTGGAACAGTAAACTGTTTCTTCCCCTCTCTTCAATCTCACCAAAAAAGAATTCCCTCCCCTCCCTTCACCCCACTGCTGCTTTATGTTTTACTAACATTTAGTTTACTAGTCCTCATGGCACATAAATAAATGGAAATCCACCTGCAAGAGGAATTCCTTAATTGATATGGTTTACTTAAGAGAAGATAGAATAGGTCAGCTTGGTCACACAGGTTTGCATGATGAATTGTGACCAAGTTGACTGTGACCAAGCTGACATTTTTAAAGTTTCCTGCCAAAAAATGCTGATTACAGGAAAGATTCCACATTACTGTCAGTCCAGGTTAAAGTATCCAGATAACCTTTCACTTTTTCTGTGCACTTTGAATAGTTAAAAAAAAGAAATGTGTAAGACAAAATTCAGGTTATGTCATGGCTATCAATACCACCTACATACATACACACACACACACACACACACACACACACACACACACACACACACACACACACAGACAAACAACTTACCGAGCATATTTCACCTTCACACTGTCAACGCTAGGTAGGACCCCTAGATTAAACCTTCTTAAATGCCTTACTTAAATTGGTGAAAATCATAGACTGTGACCAAGTTGACAATTTTTGTAGTACGTGATATTTAAAAAATGCATTTATTTCTAATTTTAAAGTTTTATTTTTATTTTTGGATTATTGGTCATTTTAAAGCAAATACAAATGTTTATCATCAGGGAAGTTTAATTGCCCAACAACCTGCAGAATTGCATTTTTATAGGATTTAGAAATGTCAGCATTCTAGCTTGGGACATATCATTTTAACCATGTTGCTGACTTTACCGCAAATTTCTACCAATGATGACTTTATTTTTTTCAAAATAATCTTTGATAATATGTAGTTAACTGAACATAATTTAAAGTAGATACAGTGAATTAAATGTCAATTTTGTATGCAGTGAGACTATTTGTATTTAACCGTTAAGGAATGCAGTTTTTTTTTCTTTCTGAAATCACTGATGTATACACTTTAATGCATGAAAAATAATCCACTTTTTTCATGCAATGAAATTTAGCTCAGTTTTAAATAAGTAAAGCATAAGCTAGAAGTGTCTAATGCAATACATTACATCTCCTTTTTGCATTTACATAGACCAAAGAAACATGTGCACAGCTGAAAAAAGGAGCTTTCTGTCATTCTGTGATAAATCACCCAACAGGTTACACCCTACCATCTCCCATTTACACCAGACTTGGTTCTTGGGGTTGTTTCAGGCAAAGAAGTTCAAATTTAGGTCAATGGGTCAAAAGTTACAGAAAGGTTAAAATGTGGTCGATGGGTCGACGTTAATTAACCCTTTCCTCAAAAATTGATTGTGCTACTGACTTGTGGGAGGTGTCGTTTTATTGGAAATCGCAATAGATTTAACTTGCTGTGGTTTAGAGTTTGAGCCCTTGGCTGGAGATTTCATGTGGTGATCAGAATGTTGAAAGTTTCCAGATTTTGATCATGCAGATTCTGGAGTGTATCATGTAAATTCTTTCGCTCAAGAAACTCCACTTATAAAACCCCAGAGTACCTGCTGATTTATTGCAAACCTGTTGAATATTTAGTACCAGATGTGAAATTAAGATGTGAAAAAAAAAAAAAAAAAATTTTCACCTTTTGACCTTGGGGTGAAACCCCCCAAACAGCTCAAGAAATTACCAAGATAGGGTCAATATTTCACCCCAGGGTCAAAAGTCAAAAACTTTGTTCAGGTGTGCGGCAGGACAGAAGCCCTGTTGAGGCACAAGTGTGTGAGTGGATATTATTGGTTAGCAGGGAGGGAGTTAAAATGTGGGAATGCGGCTGGAGACATGAATTGAATAAGTGATTAAATTATTAGCCACAGGTGTATAAATAAGGTGAGTTTGGTTAGTGTTGGAGTTAATGTCGGTGCTTGTCGATGTTCGTGTTGTGTGCTGCCCCGTCCTCGTTTGTTTATGTACGTCTCTGTGTGTTTTTTGTAGACCTTTTGTTTTGGCTCTTGTGCAGTTTTATTTTAACGTATTTTTATTATTATTATTATTATTATTTATTATTATTATTATTATTATTATTATTATTATTAACGTGCACAATCATGTTTCACTGCACTATCTGTCAGTCTCCCTTCCTGGTCTAAACACCATTGCCAGTGACAATGTCCTGTCACAGCTGTTACTTCCACTTGTTTTCTTTTAGATTAATTTTTTATACCTTTTTTTTGTATTTGCCATGTGATTTCCAATAAAATTAAACCTCCTACAAGTCTGTAGCACAAACTGTTTTTGAGTAAAAGGTTGGTTAACATTAAGGGGGGAGGGGGGTACCCATGTACGGCATTTTGACCTCTCTAACTTCTGACCCCTTGATCTGATCAGTCTAAAAATGTAAATGTGAGCATGTTTGCCTGAAACAACCCGAAGAACCAAGTCTGGTGTAAATCAGACCGTAGGGTTTAAAATCCAACTTTTTGGGGGTGTTTTGTGTTGGAATGACCCAAAAGCTCGAGCACCATTGATATGGACTATATGCTTTCTAAAGGATCATAAGTAGCGGTAAATGCATGCTAAAGAATTCTATGAAGTGTATTCGATTCTGGGTTGAAAGATCATTAAAGAACACTGAACAAATTCAGTTGGGTGCTTATTTTCACATTGGTTACAAAATATTCTATAGGTTTGCAATAATCAGCATATACTCTGAAAGAATCTACATGATACACGTAAGAATCTGCATGATCAAAATCTGGAAACTTTCAGCGTTCTGATCACCACCAAGTTAATTCTGTAGTCGGGGGCTGAGACTGTGAGTTCACACTCTAAACCACAGCCCGTTCATGTGTTCAGCTCTGTCCTTGGAGAACGTGAAAATGTCTTGAATGGTGAAACTTTCAAATGTACTCTTGGGTTGCCCACGAATAAAGCGTTGAACTTTTGTGATGGTTATTTTGCAGTGGGAAAGCCTATGTATTGATTTATTTTGGCAGGATTGATATAAAAATGCTGCCAACTCAATTGCTTGAAGGGATTATTGTATTTCACGTGCCAGAAAAGTCTTATTATTTTTTGAGATAAAAGACCTGTAATGTTAAGCATTTCAATGGTAATTTGTTTTTGCTGATGCAATCAAGGGTTTTATTGACTAAAAGTATACTATTTTATGTATTTGTTTGATTTTTGGTCAGCTGTATTTAATTCAATGTTACCAGTTGTTCTAATGTACCAGTGACTGTTTGTTTGAATTGTTTTATGAACAGTGCCTCATTTATTTTTTAAAACTCTATTTACAATATGAAGTTTACAACTGGTAAATACTTTTAAGAATTATTGGCAGAACTATTGAAAATAGGCTAAACACAAACATTTGTGCCATATTTAAAAAAAAAATGTATGTGTGTAGGTACTATGCATCTGCCTTTGTCCCATAATTCTGACTCAAAGTAATTTTATCTCATGCTCCCAACTCCTACCTTGCACTGTTTACACACTGCTGACAGTAGTAAGCGTTTGAGATGCCCAGGTTTCCATAGTGAGATGAGATTTGAATCAAAGGTGAAACATTAGTTTGATTTTCTACAGCATGTATGCCACACTATTAAAAATGATCTTTTAAAGTGATGAATATAAATCTTGATATACAGTGAACACTGCCAAGCTTGTAGTCTCAAAACAAGGTAATTGGTGTAGGTGCCATGTGTGAGGGTGGGGCATATGCATATAAAGGAATCTTGCTTGATACAAAGCTAAATGTAGTTTATTTTGGCTTACTGTGTAGGGTTTTAAAGCTGATCATTTTAGAAGTGCAAGTTCTCTCTGAGTCGGGGGGAGGACATCGAATGTGAGGAGGCTTGGCTTGATTTATAATGATGACGCTTACCTAGGGGGTGGCCGTACCACTGTTTGACAGGGTGGAACAAATGCCAGTGGCTTGGGTGTGTGGATCTGGAGACAACTGTTTTTGTACTACCGGTAGGTCTATTCCAGAGGTGGCCAAACCGTGGCTCATGGGCAGTTCAAGTGCGGCTGCCGCCTAAGAAAATGGCATTGAGTAAACCGAAACCGAGTAATAAATGAAAGTATGAGGCTTTAAGCCAGAATGGGAGGAAGAGTTTGCTTTCACTGAAAACAGCGGTAAACACCTGTGTCTCTTCTGCAACAAGTCGCTTACACACACTAGGTTCAACTTCAAACGTCTATGAAACAAATTACAACACATTTTCATCTGAGTATCCTTTTATGAATATGTGTTATGGCATGGAATATTGCCCGTGCCAAACAACCTTATTCAGATTGATTAATCCTTTTTTTTTTCCATAGAATTGGAGTTGGCGCTAGACTCTAATGCATGTTTTAATGTTGTATTGCTGGTCTAAAGTTCATGTTCTATTTACGTATCTTGCGTATCATCATGAGCAGGTAATCCCTTTCAGAATACAGTTCACGTGTCCTCCACAAAGCTCTCAAAAGTAAAGATGAAGTGACTTTATATCATTATTGCCGTGCAGGCATAGTTCATGATATAAACCGGGTTTCACGTTTGCCTATGACAGCACATTACTAGTGCGAGGGATAAAAAAAGAAAACAAATTAACGGTGAATTAAAGAGCAGTGTTTTACTACTGTACATTTATATGAAACAGTTTGTGTTATTACCTAAAAAAAAGGGCATGAATCTTCGACCTGATGAGAGCTATCAATTCGGCATTGCACTTGGTGGTTTTTTGTGAATAACACTTAAAAGAAATTTGGTGACATTGGTGTTTTGTAACTGATCTGTATCCTGTTAAGAGCAACCATGCAGCATATTCCAGGCTGCACAAAATGTCAGTTTATCAGCTGAGATGATTATTGGTTATTAGTTGCGTTGGAAATTAATTCTATCCTGTGGTTACTTAGTAAAGCCCAGCCACGCAGCATTTGACAGGCTGCACAAAACATCATGTGCAAGAGAGAAGTATTTTACATTTTTTTTTTAATTTCGAAATGAAAAGAAACACATTATGAGTAAGTGTTAAAATACATTAGTTATTTATTTATTTTTATTCCTAAACAAAATGAATCACTGTTTTTTAATTCCTAAATTAAATAGATACTGGAGAGGAGGGCTGTAATGGAAAATTATTAACCTGAGAGAACACTGTTGTTACCAACAGGGGGCTATAATGCGGAAAGCTGCAGGAGGTAATCTGCTACCAAATCGTTGCGTAGCAACTCTATATGGCACCGCTGCAGTGTAAGGAACAGGGTATAAAGTATCCAAAGCTGTGGCTTGTACCTCTAGCTGTATTGCTTCAGTAAAATATGTACTGAATATGTACTGTACAACACAGTGTAAGAGAAGTGTTATGGTAGAATATGTTTGAAACATACAAAATATACTCTAACACTAATAATTTTTAGTTTTGAAAACTGAGCACCGTCCAGCCCTCTCCGCTCCAGCTTGTGTTTATCCAGAAGCAAACCTTTCATTTCTTCATTCGCAATCTCGACAGCAAAGCACAGCATGTGTAAGGCGTAAGATGTATTGAAAGAAATGTCTCGAAACCCTTCTGCCATTTTGATTTTTTTTGTTAAATGCCCAGATGACCAAAAAAAAAAAAGAAAGGTTGAGTGCAAGCGACTCTTATCATCCTGGAAGCATAACCAATCTCTGAGGTCACTTGACAAGGGTAAGTTCATCTTCATCATCATCATCATCATCATCATCATATTATTATTATTATTAGTAGTAGTAGTAGTAGTAATCTTTTTTTTACAGGATTACCTGTAAAATAATAATATTTTCAATCAAATGTAAACAAGTAGCTCTGGAGACGTCGCCAATAAATTATGCAAATGAGTACCATCGAAGGTTTGAACCTTCCTTTGGTAATGTGTTCAGATCCTTCAAAGGTCAAAATGTACCATCACTGTGAGACAGAGTATTCTCCATTGCTTTAGCCAGCGCTCCATTTTTTTTTTTTTTTTACACACAGCCCTATTTCCGTTTGTTTTTCACTGTTTTCATTTATGTATGTTTACTGGATAGTGAGTAACATATCAAATGAAAGGCCATAAAATAACCTTTCATATTATGTAAGTTGCAACAGGATCAGGCATATATCTGGTAGAGTTGAGAATATATGTATGTATAAAAAAAAAAACACATTTTCCAAAGTAATCATGTTTGGTCACTGCTATGTATGTTGAACCTCATTATGAGCTGAGCTTCTAAGCTTTCCAACGATGCCGCCCCTTTCAGTCTAGCTGCTACAATGACGGAGTAATAGACTGAAAACGAAACCTAAGCTGTTAACTGTCACATGATGAGAAGCTTAACCTCAGATGATCGTAATTCTGGCTAGGAGTACCGAGTGGGGCTGATTTTTAAGAGTTAAAGCGAAAGTCACCGCTTGAAAAACAACACCTAGGTAGACTTAATATCATTTTTTTTTAAACTGTTTACTTACTGCAGTGTACTGAGTTTCTATAATCCTTAAAGATAGCGGCCGAGAATCATGTAAGAGAGAATAAAGTCTCGTGGCACTTAAAATATCCAGCACTACTTTTATTTATTTATTTATTTATTTAAAACAGAACTACTCAGAATGCGGCTCATAGTGCTTTCTTCACTGACACCCGCTTCCTTAGAGATTGTTGTTGCTTTTCAGGCATTCTAAAATGGGTGAAAAATACAGTACCTTGGTGTCTTAAAATAGCTCTGCGGGATTTTCCCATACTGTAAGATATGTGGGAGCAACTTGGAAAATGTGTGATCCCGCGCTGAAATTAAAGCTCTGAAATCACCACAAAACAGAGACTTAATAGCGGAACAAAAATGCACCATGGCTCATTTGAATTTGTCACCTAGCATTTCTTTCCTAAACATTTTAATTCTCGAAAAACTACTGTGGGCCCTATTTTCAAGAGCAAAGGGAGGAACAAAACAGTATAGGATAAATCCAGCAGCAAGAAATAATATAGCTTTTGATTTGAATTACTGTTCTGAGCAGTTTATACTACTTCAAAAACAATTTAGTTTGAATTTGGCCTTTTAGACTTGAACGTGTATCTCTTGTAGAATTGAGGCCCATGTTCCTAAACATGCGCTTGTTGAGTACCAAACAGCAGCTGTGAAAACCTGTCTTGGGCAATGTTTTAACCCACATATGTCTGTTCTCTTTAAGCTTTCAATATTGTGACTGTGTGTTCTGCCTCCTGTTTTTTTTTTGTTTTTTTGGTTTTAATAAAAGCTTTAGTCACCTGCATACTGTATTCCTGAGGGCGCTTGAGCAATGCAAACATGACCTCTCGTCTAGACTGACCATCAGGGTGGGGTTTGACCTGTATTACAAGGGTTGCCCTCTTTTTCTGAAGGGCTTAGCAGCAGTGGAAATAAAAACCGTGTGGAAACAGCAGTGTTTAACTAAACATTTCATTAGTGTACCAGTCTGCACTGAATAACAGGGGTAAATGATTTCACCTTACCTAAATACTGTCTATGTGTTTACATAATCTTTTGGCTTCTTAATAAGTTGCTATTCTTTTACTTTATTATCACAGCCATATGAATACAGTCAAAGAAACCTTTGTGAGCTAAAATCTCAAGGACCCACCCTTCATGGGTTTTCCAGCCTTTTGACTTTGAGATAAGTAATGGCTGGTAACTGGACTTTGCGCCTCCATCAGACAACATCCATAACTTAAAATACACATGCACAAATTCTAAGTCACAACTTGTATGAAAGTAAGTGATTAGTTTCCATCAGACGACACCTCCTGGTTCAGTAAGTCTGTAGTATACAGTTTTTAAAAAGACAGCTCTGCTATAAAAGTCGTGCCCCCCCCCCCCCCCCCCCCCCCCCCCCCCAGCAAGCTACATTTCCGACTAATGAGATCCCTGGAGATTGCTTCACTGCTACTATGGAAAGTGTTGCCACCAGAATGTTCACTGGTACATTTTTAAGGTACAGATTTGTATCAGTAGCATTGGAATTGACACTGTGCTGGCTGACTATAAAGGTGGTCTGTGTTTACCAAAATAAAATAGTTGGTTCAATAGTGTAATTGCTGTTGACAGGAAACAAGACCGATTTACATGCAAATATGGATTCAGTAATGACGATATTTCTACAAATTAAACACAGCAAACTAAACCAGATGAACAGAAGAGAATCGTTAATTGTTGCTTTGCATAAATGGTCAACAGGAGTTTTGTATTTTAGGTTAAAGCTAAATCAAAGTATTGGTTTCGAGTCACACTGTGTTGCTGGATGGTTTTGTACTTGTCTTGAGAGATGGTGTAATTTTGAATACTTATGACTGTTTTTTTTTTTCTCCCTTTTTCATTGCAGTTTGTAAGGATCCACCTTACAAAGTGGAGGAGTCGGGGTATGCAGGCTTTATCTTGCCAATTGAAGTATACTTCAAAAATAAGGTATTTATTGAAAGCATATCATCCTGAAATGTTTCGTTTTGGCTCATTTCTTGTGCTGAGTAGTCTGCCCTTTTCTGAAGCCTGATATTTACTTACTAAAATGTTGTAACTGACATGTCTAGAAATGCTATAGTATTGTGTGGCAGCAGCCTGACGCTGAACATGCTTTGTGACAGTCACACTCTCTTTTTCATTTTTATGCCGCTGCCTCCCCCACTCTACCTGTATAGGAAGAACCTAAGAAAGTGCGCTTCGACTACGATTTATTCCTGCACGTCGAAGGCCACCCACCTGTAAACCACCTCCGCTGTGAGAAGCTCACTTTTAACAACCCCACAGAAGAATTCCGGAAAAAACTGCTGAAAGCGGGAGGGGTGAGTCCCGCTCTCTTGTCAACCAAAGGCAGCAATAACCTGGCTACTGATTAATGATCTCTCATTTTTAAGCGCAATGAAAGTCTGTTCAAATGCAAGAAAGCCTTTAAAGAGTTACCTGAGTAAGTGTTTGCTCACCTGTGGGTGGGTCTTTAGAGGTCACTCACAGGGTTGAACTTCCAGACAGAATAAATAATCCCCCCTGAAGCTGCTTTTTATACAAATACAGGCTTTGTCATCGAAGAGGTTGAAGGCATTTGGAGAGCACTCCAGTGAAGGCAATAAGTAACCTTCCAGATTTAATGTGAACTAGTCAGAACTCATTTATCACAGGAGGATTTACGTCTGTCCTTGGCATTGGGCCGAACTATCTCAATGTTTTTATGAATGGTTTGGGAGTGCCTTTTGTTTACATTCATCCCAGAGTGTATGGCACTATCTAGGTTAAAGTATTTGCTTACACTACATTTATGTTGAGTGTTTTTTATTTGTTTTTTTAATAGGCCCACTTGCTTTAGCTCTGATGGTGTGCTTGCCTTTTTACATTTGTTCATAAAAATTGGCAGCTTTTTGTTCAGAATAGTTTGATAGTAGTTTTAAAGATAATGATGTGTATTCTTTTATTTTCTTTATACTGTAATGAAAATGTCTTGGTAACCTGTCTTTTTAAAGTGAACACTGGCAATTTAATGAACATGTTTTTTTTTTTTTTTTTTTGTTTGTTTGTTTGTTTTTAATTATAAATGCAAATGAGGTGGGGACAGTTTAGAGGAGAGAGGAGTAATCCTTTTTTATTTATTTTTTATTTCATTCTATTGTTGGATACGCTCCCTTGGTTTCCAGTCACTGGAATCATTGTTATATTCTAGTGATGGTAACTGTACATACTGAATTGTAGGATATATTTCCAAGTTATTCTAACATATATATATTTTTCTATAATACCCCTAACAGCAAAGAGATCCTCACAAAAGGTTTGCAGAAGACCCAAAAGTAAGTATTGAGCAATGACCCCGCCCCCATTATGGATATTTTTTTATCACGTCTGTGTGTGTGAGAGAGAAGAGAGTTAAAATAACTATTTGATTGATTACATTGCCAGTGTGAATAAAGTAAATCTCGTTTTTTAATGAAGTGTGTGATTTAATGGTTTGTTTTTTTTGATTACTCGTCTGACAACAGTTCATTTATAGCTGTGTAACCTCTGCCATGTTAAGGGTGAAACAAAGCTGATCTATTGCAGCAGTTGATGTGTCTGTTGTTCACATTTTCATCTCAATTCACAAAGCTTGAACTCATTAGTACTTTGTTCATTTTTATATACAAATACTGTTTTAAATTAATGAAACTGTTCTGCTCTCTATAGCCCTGGCCAAAAGTTTTACATCATCTTATAGAATTAACAGATTTTGCTTCATAGTCGAATGAAACCTGCTGAAACATATTAAATTACATACAGCTTTGTAGTTTTACAAACTGTCAAAAATGAAATGTTAAATTTTGAAATCTAACATGAAATACTGTACTACTGTTATGGCTTCTGGTAGACTTTTGCACAATCATGTTGTAGTTCCTTTGATTTACATGATGTTGAATAAAAGATCAAAATTATGCCTGTTTTTTGGGTGGTATATTCATATAAGATATATATATATATATATATATATATATATATATATTATATATATATATATATATATATATATATATATATATATATTTGTATTTGTTGTGAAACAACACCTGTGGACACGATGTCTCACCCACCACATATATATTATAAATATAATTATCATAATAATAATAATTATTATATATAAAAACCAGGAGTTCCTAAAGTTCAGGTGGATGCAAAGCCTTTGTCCATAGCTGTAGTTTCATGAATACCATAACATGGAGTATTTATTTATTACTCAAGTTTAAAGCTTTCTGAATATGGCCCTTTTTGTTTAAAATAAAATTGCTATTTTTTTTATATATACTAACCTGAAATGTCTCTGACTTTATGACAAAGATATTTAAATGTACTAATCTATTTGTCCTATTGTTTTGTTTTTTGGAAAATGCACAAATTGTTATGAACAGTTATTATTTATTATGATAACCTAGTTGTTATCACCAACCATAATGCAATTCACAATTGAAACATTTGACTCTCACTTTAGTGTTTCAACTCTTCCCTGGCACTCCAACTAAAATTAGCTTTAAAATGCATTAAATATGCAATATTGGCATAATCTGATCTCTAACTGGGCATCATTAATTCATAACATTTACTGTCAATCGATACTCATGCAGATATGATTTTATGGCAGAGTAACAGATCAAAGTAAAAAACTGTTATAAATATCTTAGGCCAAAATATAGTATAATTCTGTAGCAAAGTGGTGGTAGCAAACTAAATAATCTCTTAAACTGTTCACTGCCATTCGCTCTATTCTCAAGTCTGCTGTTTTGAAGGAAGCATTTGTTAAAGTAAACATTTACTTTTATTTTTAAACCACATATCTGCTACTACACTAGGTTGAAGAAATCTTTGTTTGCAAGCCCTGCTTTCAGATAGTGTTGCACTTTCTTGGTCGTTTCACCTGAAGGGTTAAATGGACCTCACCACTACAGTGGCTTCTGTCTTGTCCCCTATTGACTCATCTGCATTTAGCCAGACATTGCTGAGGTGAAATGCAAGTGTAATATATTTTATTAGAGGAAGGGATGGAAACTGAAAGCTTTTCTTAATGCAGTGTAGTTCCAGGTAGCATGTTTTAAAAGGAAAATATTATTATGTGTTTTTCAGAAAAGCACATTTGAGACCAACTTTGCTAGTGGGATTGCAATTACATTGTTAGCTACAATAACTTTAAAATTAGTGCTGGGACAAATATCTGAATATTTGAACGAATACTTTTTGACATGTATTCAGATACAAAATTCATATGTTCGTATTCTCTAGAAATTGCAAAAATACCTTGCACTTATTTGCCACCTCACCAGAAGTTGCGTGACAGTTTCAAACGTAGCAAATGAAAAAGAGCTCCATGTGATATGTGAGATTAATGTATAAAAAACATGAACACAAGCATTTCTCGAGCCTCTATTTAAGTGTTTTAGACAGCAGAAAGTAAACAAACCAAATTATGCGTGTGCACGCATAGTGATCTCTATGGAATGCCATCTGGGAAAAAAATTTGTTGTGCTGCTTTAGAGCGAGTCAGAATCTCATGGGACAGAAAAAAGGCAATAAACGAGAACCAAAACAGTGAGTTTTTTCCCCTTCATTTTACAACACCATTGAATTGTTTAAGTCAAATTTCAGTTTTTTCATTTGCTTGTTCAGCTACAAAAAGGCACAAGTAAGCCTCATATTATTACTTTATGAAAACATGTCGATGGCCACTGTTTACTATGAAGAAACAGCAATGGCAAGGAATGAACAAAAGGAAATAAAGTGAAATGCCGTGTCTACTTTATGTACTATTTATTTTCAGTAATAAACAAAACAACGTTTAACTGCTTACTGGCATCTTCTGTTTTGTAGTTAATTCGCTGGGGTAAGGCCAGGCCTGCACAGCATATCTTTTCTCCTGGGATATTTTATATTTTATGTCTTGCAGTAAAATAAAGTTGCACACATGGGCCACGTCCCCTGCCTCTGCTTCTATGCTGTCTCTGCCTGCGTTGTGAGCAATCACTTTTATGGTTTACTTTTTGAAATAAATAAATAAATAAATTTTAACCGCAATACTTAGAATTTCCTGCATAACATGTGTACACAACATATATATATATATATTCATATATGTGTGTGTGTGGTGTGTGTGTGTGTGTGGTTGTGTGTGGTGTTGTCAACAGTGCCTTGCAAAAGTATTCAGACCCCTGACCAATTCTCTCATATTACTGAATTACAAATGGTACATTGAAATTTCGTTCTGTTTGATATTTTATTTTTAAATACTGAAACTCAGAATCAATTATTGTAAGGCGACATTGGTTTTATGTTGGGAAATATTTTTAAGAAAAATAAAAAACTGAAATATCTTGCTTGCATAAGTATTCAACCCCTGTGCTGTGGAAGCTCCCAATTTGCACCGATGAAAGAAATTGCCCTAACGAGGACACAATTACCTTACCATTGGCATCCACCTGTGAACCAAAGTTGCTGTTACATTTTCTGGATAAAAACCCCACTGTTGAAGGATCATTGGTAAGGCTGTGAATCTGAAGGAAAATGAAGACCAAAGAGCATTCTAAGAAGTTAGAGATAAAGTAATACAAATGCATAGATTAGGGAAAGGGTACAAAATAATATCCAAGTGTTTGGATATCCCAGTGAGCACAGTTGGATCAATAATCAGGAAGTGGAAGCTGCATCACACCACCCAGGCATTCCAGGCAAGAAAAGGCCGACCCTCAAAACTCACTGCTCAAACAAGGAGACTTGTGAGAGACACCACAGAGAGGCCAACAATCACTTCGAAGGAGCTACAGAGTTCAGTGGCAGGGAGTGGAGTAATGGTGCACCAGTCAACCATATCAAGAGCTCTGCATAACACTGGCCTGTATGGGAGGGTGGCAAGAAAGAAGCCGTTACTCAAAAAGTACCAAGCATGTCTGGAGTTTGCCAGAAAGCATGAGAGTGACCCAGCTGCGATGTGGGAAAAGTTTTTGTGGTCAGATGAGACCAAGATAGAACTTTTTGGCCAAAACTCAAAGCGCTATGTGTGGCGCAAACCTAACACTTCCCATGCCTCAAGACACACCATCCCTACAGTGAAGTATGGTGGTGACAGCATCATGCTGTGGGGATGCTTCGCATCAGCAGGGACTGGGCATCTTGTTACAATTGAAGGAAGAATGGATGGAGCAAAATACAAGAAAATACTGCAAGAGAATCTGCTTCAGTCAGCTAAAAAACTGAAGCTTGGGAGGAAATTCACCTTTCAGCAGGACAATGGCATATATTGCATTCACAGAACAATATGGGGTCTTATTCCCTGTATCACAAGTAGGGAATGGGCAAATAAAACCAAGTAGTTAATCTGACCAAGTCTGGAAAATTAAATGACAACCCAAACATTTCAATTGTAATGTCCTCAGTTTTTTTTTTGCCCATTGTGCTGCTTTCATCATATTTCTGTTTTGTTTGCTAGGTCATGGTCATGCAGGAAGGATCCACATCCCTCTTTGGACAAAGCCTGCAGCTCCCTGTACTTCCCAGTAATGCTGTGTCTTTTTCAGACACAAAGAAGAGCAAGTCCTCACATGGATCAAAGGTCAGTCTGTCGGAGGGTCTTTTCATTCACTAGTTTGGTTAGAATGACGGATGCTAATGGAAGCACATTTATAAGGTGACCATATGGCTCTGTGTTCAGCGGGACAGTTTGGGGTAGTTCAGGCTTTTCAACTCGCAACCCAATGCATTCTGGTCCTGCTTTTTTAAAGGTAAGAATGGTACCTGAAACAGGTAAAATGTACCAAAATGTACTGGGTTGTGAGTTGATAAGCCTGAACTCCCAAACCTGTCCCGCTGAACACGGAGCTATATGGTCACCTTACCCATTTACCATTACAAGTCTAATCCCAGTTATCAGGTAACAACAAAGAAAGTCTGGAGGAAAAAAAAAATCCCACTTTAGTTCTGATTCTGCATTATTTATGTAGGTAGTTTCCTTCTACGGCATATTTGATCTTTGTAAGTGTACAGGAATTAAAGCCATATGCGCAAGTCTAGTGGGGCTTTCCAGGTAATATAAAGCAGAGATCCTGTCATACAGGCTACACATCACTTATACCTCTATGAAGTTGTATTACAAAATAGAGATTCATGTTAATATAATAAATAATACTTACTTAATAATAATAACAAAGAACTGCTGTGTTCATCTTTGGCATCAGAAAGCAATATAAAGTTCTCATTGTGGTGCCTTCCATTACACTAAATATGCTTAGGTTCGAGAATTGGCATATTGCTATGTTATGGTTTTAATTAGCTTATTTTTTTGTTAAAAACCTTACATCAAGTGAGTTGGAGGTTACGGTAAAATGGTTTACAGCACGTGGAAACATTTTGAAATCAAAACAGACATAGGCAGTGATGGATTGCTCACTGGTTAGAGTTCACATAAGACAGGAGTTGACTTAACAAAATTCTACTTTTGTGGAATGAATTGATTAACAGTTTGGGTTCATTCTTGAAGAAAATTTATATTTTCATACCAAAGTAGTTGAGTACACTATTAAGGTTCCAGCTGTGCTACAAAATGTGTATTGCATATAAAGAAACCTGTTGTTTTATGCAGTGTTTCTAACTTTAAGTACAGTGTACTACCACTATAAAGTACAGGAACAAACCTACAAACTCCTATCTCAAAATGAGATAGAGTAGATGTTAATATTGGAGGTGTAGAACATTCACATTTTAAAAACTACAATGAACAGCAACATTTCAATCTAAAACAAAGGTGATTGCATTTTTAACCCCAACTGAAACATGCAAACCCCTTGTTCATTAATTTGTCATGGGATCCCTGAACAGATAATTGTCCCCTCTTCAAATATAATCAAATTATTTTACTAAGCAAGACGTACCATAAATTAACTGGTACCCCAAGTGTCACTGTTTAACCCAGAGAGAACAAGTCAATAGAAAATACAGTATGTAGAATTGTATATTCAATAAAAAATATTCTATTTGCCCATATAATGTGAGTTTCTCTGGGTAATGACATTGTGGGAAGCCACCCAAGCTTAACTGGGACCAGGATACAACACATTAGATGTGTTTGTCGTTTTAGTGTTTCTCAAATGCGGCCTCAGTAACGCTTATGCCCACCCACAGATTTTTATGTGGCTACCAGTGCACTGAATTAATGGAAATCGTATGTTTGAAAGTGCTAGAACAGGGATCATCTTGTTCATATCTGGATTTAACATTTCAAATTTTTCATTTGTGTTCATTTATTTTACTTATTTTTTCTCGAACAATCTTCTATTAACGTGGCTGTCGCAGGTTTGACACTGTTTTTTAAGAATTCGCTTTTTTAATTTCCCACCTAGTTTTGTAGCCTGTAAATTGACATTAGAACCAGCATAAAAGACTGCCTGTGAATGTTGTTTGAACAATAAAGCCTGAATCCCAGATAAACGGTGAGCATGTGCAGCTCCAGGCATTTGAGATTCTCACTAGGAGATCTGTGGTGGCTCAAACTCAAAGCTTCTTTTGTCTGAAGAATAGGGCACTTTATGAACAAGGTCCAGGGGTGTTCTGCCAGACAAAATAATAACATTTTAAAGGTGGTTAGAAAAGGTCGTAACTGACCATTTGTCTAGACTGCCTAATGGCTTTAGACCAGTATTGATGAAACATTGACGGGGGCAGGCAAATGCGACCCAGGGAACAAACAGAATTGCTTGTTAAGGAGGCTGAAATGCTGTTTATCGACTTGAAGAGCTCCATGTGTTGATGCCATACTTCTGGTTTTGTGTGGTCAACCACTTGTTATGTGGGTCCACTCGTAGCTTTTGTGCTTTGACCAGATGTCTTTCTCTACAGCATATGCTCCCTTTAATTGTGTGTGTGTGTGTGTGTGTGTGTGTTTTGATTGTTTTTTGTTTTTACCATTAACATGCAAGGAGTTCCTGTGCATACCTCAAACCACCTTTTCATCATGTATTATCCCATTCGTAGAATACACACTACTTTCATGATTTTTGGTTAATTCACTGCTAAATTAAATGCAAGTCAATTAACATGCTCAGTTATACCGGGTAGCCCTTGACAATTGTAGCATGAATTGGAAATCCCATTACATCTTGCAAAAAATAATAAAATAAAAATCCTGGAACGTTGGATAACAGGAGATTCTCTCTGAGAAGCACAGAATTGAAATGTGTGTTTTTATTTTTATTTTTTATTTTGTAAAGGTCAGTGCCAGTCATATTCTGGATAGAGCAACTGTGTAAAAACCTTTTGTCTCATTAAAAGGATGGGTCATTTGCACATCGCACCATGCTGCTGTTAATAGAGGTGGAATTTCCAGGTTACTCCTCTTCTACTGAACTACCAGTGCCTACAGTACAAAGTTATTTTTGCGTTTGCTGACTTCAATTTTTAAAAAATAAAACAATTTACATTCATTTCAGGACTTGGCCAAGTGTAGCACCCTCACCACCACCACTACCAACAGCAGCAGCAGCAGCAGCTCATCAAAGCTCCAGAAAT
The DNA here is from genome assembly GCF_017654505.1 of Polyodon spathula. Classification (NCBI taxonomy): domain Eukaryota; kingdom Metazoa; phylum Chordata; class Actinopteri; order Acipenseriformes; family Polyodontidae; genus Polyodon; species Polyodon spathula. The sequence goes on from NC_054535.1 coordinate 39,061,984, forward strand.
CCATGAAAGAGCACAAGGACAAACCTTCAAAAGACTCAAAAGAGCATAAAAGTGCCTTTAAAGAACCTTCCAGGGAACTCGGTAAACTTTCCAAAGATTCCAAGAAACCCAAAGAAAACAGACCACTTAAAGACGACAGGCCCATTCCGAAGATGGCGTTTAAAGAACCCAAGCCCATGTCTAAGGAATTCAAGTCGGACACGAGTAGTGTCCACGTCGGCAGGGCAGGGGGTCTGCAGCATGCCATTAAGGCCCCCAACAAAAGGCTGCCCAGTGGCGACTCTGAACTTGTAACCAAAAAGAGAAAGAAGAGTAGCTTGGAGCCCATGCTGAAACCTTTGTCCAGCTTGTCTCCACCTCACCTTTCCTCAGACAAAAAACAGACGAAGGACAAACCCCAGATCCGACCGGCAAAACTTAAAATAGACAGCGAGACCCCAGAGAAAAAGAAACCCCCTTTGCCTCCTTTTGAAGATATTGTGGACCCAAATGAATCAGACATGGAGGACAATATGTCTACCAAATCAGAGGTGAGTTATGTTTTCCTGTTAGTGGTGGTGCAAAAAAATGCCTTTTTTTTTAAGCAACATATTTACAGGAGGGTACAGTGTGTATTGTGTTCTCTTTGAAAGGTGGATAATGGGCATCAGTTTAATAGGAGTTAATAAATTGGATTGTGAGCATTATAAATCACAAAAAGGCACAAATGTGGTGGGCATTGGGTAGGGTGGTGGGGGAGGGGTGACCTTTAAGAATTCAATTACAGAAATTAGTTTGCCATCTAGTAGTTTGGGGCTAAATGCACCAAGCATTTAGGACTACTGCAGTGTAGCATTTGTATCACATTGGTAATGTTTTCTTGATTTTAATAAAGAAGCTAAGTGAAGTTGACAAATGTGTGTACACATTTAGTTTTATGTCCTAGCATTTTTATATGCTGTACACTTTTTATTTAATTTGATTTTGTCTTGTCTATCAAGTTTGGGCTGAGAGAGCCATTCTTCCTGGCTGTTTTCATGTGTGTGCCTTTCCCTTGTTTATTATGGATAGTCCTATTAGCCTGTGGGTGATGGACAGTAGTAAACTACTCTTCTTTCAAAGCATTACAATACAGAGCTTTAAATTTGATAGGAGATTGTCCTAGACACAGGGGTCCTGATATTTGGGGGGTTGCAGATTTCTTTGTAAACAGCTTTTAATGACCATTCACCTACAGCACGCAAAGGCTGTGAACATCAAACGTAGAGCAGGCATGCACTGAAAAGATTCCTTTGTAATTGAGGTCTCAGAAGAGTTGGAATGAAGTGCTATTAAACATTGTGGGTGTCCAGCAAGCATGTGTTTGGCTATGTGGCACACGGTCTGAAATGTCTGTGCGCTCTGGTTTTTTTTTTTTTTTTTTTTTTGGGGGGGGGGGGGGGGGGGGGGGGGGGGGGGGGGGACGGGGGGGGGGGGGTGGGGGACTGGGTTTGGGGTGACGATGAGCTTGATGATGATGGTGGTTATGGAGGCTTGCTGCCCTACTTTTTGATATCATGTAAGTTAAAATGCATGTCTAGTACAGGGGGGGGTTACTTGCAACCACAACCATCTAAAATGTTTGGCCCTAATGTTTCTTATTTTGAATACTTTTTATTGTATTGCTTTTACCCTCTGAATAATCCTTTCTTTCAGTCACAGAGGAGAAAAAATGTATCACTGTAATAGTGGGGGGGGGGGTTCTGTATAATCCAGATTAAAGCATCCTAAGGAAGTTGTTTTTATGAAGCTCCTATCAAGGCGACTAAGCATCAAGTCCATTTTAACAAGATTTGCAGTTGTCAAATGGTTGTAACTTTCCTTCTGTGCAATAACTAATGGTTCCAGTGACCTGCACCTGATTGATGGCCCATATCTGTCAATCTTAAGTTAATGGGGCATGGCCAGTTATGATTAAGACAAGCGCAGCAGGGATGTGCTGTTTTAATGCCACACATTTTCTCTAATGAGGATATGCCATGTAAAATGAAATACTGAGAGTGGGGGAGGGGCAGGACTATCCAGATCAATCTTTCTGTTGTTTGAGGGGTTTAGCTTTTTAAGCAATAACTTTTAGATCTGGAAGTATTTATTTATTTATTTATTTATTTTGTTAAGTGCAGTATACAATCACTAATTTTAAAAATTGAAATTCAATATTACAGATGTACAGGCTTTTAATTTAAACTATTCTTTATTACTTTGGGTATTACTGAAAATGTTTGTACTTTAGAAAGTGCTGCATTTTTAAATCTGGTCTTTTTTAGTTTTATTTAATAGAACCTTGTTATCTAAATCATACCTGGAGTACCAAAAATGGAAGACAATATAGAAATATTAAAAAAGGATGCCGTGTGTGTGTGTGTGTGTGTGTGTGTGTGTGTGTGTGTGTGTGTATATATATATATATATATATATATATATATATATATATATATATATATATATATATATATAGTGGCTCTCAAAAGTATTCACCCCCCTTGGACTTTTCCACATTTTACTGTGTTACAACATAGCGTCAAAATTGATTTAATTAGGAGTTTTTGCCACTGATCAGCACAAAAAAAGTCTATAATGTCAAAGTGAAAAATAAAATCTACAAATTGTTCTAAATTAAATACAAATATAAAAAAGAAAATAATTGATTGCATAAGTATTCACCCCCTTTGCTATGACACGCCTAAATAAGCTCTGGTGCAACCAATTGTCTTTAGAAGTCACATAATTAGTTGAATGGAGTCCGCCTGTGTGCAATTAAGGTGTTTCACATGATTTCAGGTTAAATACACCTGTCTCTGGGAGGTCCCACAGTTGGTTAGTACATTTCCTAACAAAATCTGCATAATGAAGACAAAGGAACATTGAAAGCAAATCCGGAATAAGGTTCATCAAAAGCACCAGTCAGGGGTAGGATATAAGAACATTTCCAAGGCATTTTATATCCCCCGGAGCACAGTAAAGTCCATTATTAAGAAATGGAGAGAATATGGCACAACTGTGAATCTGTCTAGAACATGCCGTCCTCAAAAACTGAGTATCCAGACGAGAAGGGCACTAGTCAGGGAGGCCACCATGAGGCCTATGGCAACTCTAAAGGAGTTACAGTCTTCCACGGCTGAGCTGGGAGACACTGTGCATACGGCAACAATAGCCTGGGTGCTTCACAAAACTGGCCTTTATGGGAGAGTGGCAAAAAAGAAAGCCATTGTTTAAAAAAAACTCACATCAAATCTCGGCAAGAGTTTGCCAGAAGGCTTTTGGGAAACTAAGACCAAATGGAAGAAGATTCTATGGTCTGATGAGACCAAAATAGAGCTTTTTGTGACCAAATGTGGGTACTGTTGTGTAAAAAAAGAACAGTTGCATTTAAAAAAATGTAAAACAAGAAAAGCGAAAAATTGAACTTAAAACACAACTGCCCTGGAAACGTAAAATAAAGAAAATAATTAATGGGCTGTAACACAGCAAAAAGCTCAACAATTAAACAAAGCAAGTAAAGGGTTACCGTACCAAGCTGAAAAACTAATTCTTTGTGATCTCCAGTAAACCAACATTTTTGATAGCCAAATCCTAGAGTGCCTAAATAAAGTTTTGAGTCAACACAAGCTGATTTTTTTTTTTTTGTCCGTTGCAGCTTGCAGACACAGTATACAATATTTCGTTACATTGTTTACTGTCAAATAAGAATGATTTAATTGCACAGCAGATTCCCCAGTTAGACGATGAGGTGATAATATCTCTAAGGCCAAAGAATCAGGCACTGTAATTTAAAAGGAGGCCTACCGTTACCATAATCAAAAACAGTAATGTAGTGTGACTTTTGTACTACAGCTGGATCACCTGTTGCAGAGAAAAGAAAGTTTATTTCTCAAATTGACCATTTTAAGAAATGTGATTTTCAGAACACACAGGAATATTGTTGGGGGGATGAAAATATCGAAAATATAGAACAGCGCTTGCTGTGGTGTATTTAATATCGTAGTATATGCATAACAAACTAAATTTAAACTTGTTTTTACTGAAAAATAAACAGTAACATCTAATCATAAGAGCTGACTGTGCTACATGCTGTCAGATCAGGACTTCACTAACACTGAGCATGGGAGCTGCAACATGCTGTTTCCATATTACAACTGGACACAATTTAAGGTGTGGCCACCAATTCCATAGACAACACTTGCAAAATATTTAAATATAAACCTTCATTGCAGTCATCATCTGCATAGATTAACTATTCAGCAGAGTGAGACAACAAACAAGCAAGTACAGACACAGCAAACCTGGTTGTAATGGGGTAGGTCTCGGTTTTACAACAGCCGTTTAAGAGTGCACAGAGTTACTGGTACACTTGGTGGACCCTGCTGGAAACACTGGTACTTGAGATGAAAAGGTTGAAAACCACTGGCTTAGAGTCTAGTACAATTAGTTGATTCCTTACATAGTGCTTATTGTCATTTTACACAAACAATTGTACTTGGAAATATAAGGTATATTAATGTTGTCAATCCCCTGATGCAACACTCCCCTGATCATATACAAAAGTAGGATTTGTATTGCTTATGTAAAGGGGGTGTATGTTATTAGAATCACAAAAAGTCATTTCTTGCATTTCCATATTGTATAGAAATCTCAAATTTGAAGTTTTGAAAGAAGCTCATGTCATGCAAACCTTTTTTTTTTTTTTTTGGATATCAGACCATTCTAGGTTAAAGAAATGCCTTGTTTTCTGGGTGGTAGGGCATATAAATATATCAGTCTGGCTCTGGAAGCGAGATACTGTTTTTATGTACCCAGAACAGTTTGGATCATGTTTCTGCTGTAATTTGAAAACCATTTAAACCCAGTGTTAAAACTAAGTGAGTTCTTCTTTTAAAGCCCAGCTTGTTTTGCATGGCACTCAAACTGTCCCCTGTAGGTGCTAGCCTGAAGACATTATCTCCCTCATTTCTCTGTTTGTAGCCAGCAAGAAACATGTGGCATCACTAGATGGGTTGAGATTATTGCAGCTGCATCGTTTCCATTCCTGCATTGTAGCTTTGATTGCTTCCTGTTTGTTTGTTTGTGTGTGTGTGTGTGTGTGTGTGTGTGTGTGTGTGTGTGTTGGGTTGGGGGGGGGGGTGTATGTATTCATGTAGGGTGTGTGTGTGCTTTTTTCAGTTAACATCGTGATAGATAGCGTTTTCCCTTTAAGAAAATGGTTTACATTTCTATTATTTTTTATTTATTTATTTTCTTCTGGCAGAAAGAAGAAAGTCCTATAAACGCTGTGATTGGGTTATAAGAACATAAAACTGAATTTAAAAATGTATAGAGCTTAATTAATTGGCAACACTTAAAAAAAAAAAAAAAAAAAAAAAAAAAAAAATAGTTGCTAGGTCCTGACACGTTTCAAATGGAAACCTCACACAAAGAAAGAGACAGATTTACAAGCAGGAGCAAGAGGCAAAAAGATTTATTGCTGTGAAGTGGAATAGTAAAGGCTATTTGAAAACCAGAGGCTTATCTTTTATCTAGAGGCCTTTTTAAAGAACAAAACGGTTCTAAATGTATCTGCGATGACAGAATGCATGGCATTGCAGGACATGTTTCCCGACACTGTTGCACAGCACTGTGAGATCACAAAGAGAGAGGTTATTTTTGTCTTGCATTTTTCTTATAATTTAGTACACCAAAGGTCCAATTCTTCCCTCCTGTGTGCACATTTTTCACTGGACAAACTTGTACTATCAAGTGGGCAATTTGCCTGCAGTTTCCCCACAGTAAAATATATATCCAGCCCTCGGATATTGGTTACCCAGATACACGTCAGTCATTTTCTACCGGCCTTATATTAAGAATAAAATCAATCCCCATTATATATACAGCCTAACTTCATTATAATGAAACCCCCTGGGACCTGGAGACATGTTTGTTATATCAGGTTGTTCACTAGAATAGGGTTTGGTAATTTGCTGTATCAGAATTATGAAGAAACGCCAACATTGAATTGTACATCTTTATACAAGATACAGCAGTTCTTTCAAGACAACGTCACATTGATCAACATTTAAACTGTATATTTAAAAGAAAACAGTAAATTAATAAAACAATACAAAGTGCACTTAATTGCTAAATACAGTCATTTCGTGCCTTTTCTCTTGAAAAAACAAATCCAGTGTAGATTGCTTCATATTTTTCGTGCTTTTCACTGTTTCAGTCTTGTTAACTCCTCACGCCTGTTGTCATGGTTGCAGTTTGTGCCAAGACGGCAATGGTTGCATTCTTCACACATGATTCGCACTACAATAGGTTATCTGTGAATCAGCCTTATTTTTGAATTAGCCTACCAATTCTTTGTTTTCATTGAGAGAATAACACATTCACACTGGAGAAAGTGAAGTGTCAGTCACTACCGAGATCGTTTTATCCGGGTAGATTTTGTAAAAGTGATCGTTCTAATGGGCCTAATTTCCATTGAAAAAAGCAGTTCTTGCTGCTTGGATCATTAAAAATTGGAGTTTGTTATTGTGAAGTTAGTCTGTATATGTAACAAATTAATGGACTTGCCCGTCACCAGTTTTCTGATACAAAGCCCATCTCTTCAATATTATTATTTGAATATCCGTCACAGCCTGCATTTTTTTTTTTTTTTATTTTGTATGCAGTTCTGTGCATGGGTAAAATTATTACATTTTGCTATTGAGTTGTTGATGTATAATTTTACATACTGCTACAAGACATTTCTGATTTCAAAGTATGTATCGTATTACAGTTCACATGTCGTCTCTTTTGGCAAGTGATATTTTCAGAATCATATCGTTCTGAATCCAAATACTTATTCTGTCAAAAGTATAGTACTGGACCGTTTTTTTTTTTTTTTTAACGGTCCTTTCAGCTATGTAGTTTTGATAATTGCATCTTTTTTGTGTTCCCTGAAAAACGGACAAGGGTTGGAATGGGTCAAAATGAAATAATCAGATATGTATCACACGCGTTTAACCGTCATGGAAGTAAAATTGTATTGGGTCAGATATGTGAATGCTGTGTGTGTGTGTGTGTGTGTGTGTGTATATGTATATATATATATATATATATATATATATATATATATATATATATATATATATATATATATATATATATATAATATTCTGTGCACATTCTTAATAAAGGTAATGATATTATAGCAGCTGTGCTGCATAGTAATACTAAAAAATCAATAGAACCTAAAAAATCAACCCAATGGGAATTT